>NC_139991.1:42140783-42275876 GCF_964263955.1 Coregonus lavaretus | reverse complement strand
TTATCAGACGGTGTAAAGAGAGAATAAAGCATGAGAGAGAAGAGGAAAGGAATGCAGGTACTTCGTTAGATGAGCAGAGCTAAGATAAACAGTACAGTATTACCTCCATACTAAACCTGTGAAATTCGATAGTATGGAATTATGTTCAAGTACTTCAACTAATATGGGGCATAAGCATTTCCTACAGAGACTGTAAACCATAATACAGTCAACAGTTGCTACCAGTCACTGACTCTTTAAAAAAAAGGCTTAATACATCAAGTGGGGATGTTGTTCCTTTCATACTGTGAGTTCAGAAAAAGAGCATTCCTAACAAACCAAATATATTGCCCTTGTTGTTTTAAGTATTTTGTTTGGTTTTGTGTCAAAAATCTCTCTACATCTTTTGAGCCTTACTGGGATAAAAAATTATTTGGTTTTCCTTGGAATAAAACTGGAATTGTAATAATGTATCTCTTTGGAGTGAGTGTCTCTCCCTGTCACCTGCCAGGACAGATTTCCCAGAAGCCTCCTGTGATGCGTCCTGACAGCTGCAGAGAGAGATCCTCGTCTGGGCGGGATGAAAATACTTCTTCCCTCTCCTCCCTGCTCCCTCCACCACAACACCACAGCAGCACAGCGTACCACAGTGCTCCATACCCAAATATTTGACTTTGCCTGTGATCCAGAGCCTTCGAATGCTTCTATTAGGCTTTTCTAGCCCACTGAGCTCTGCTTTCAAAGCAGGTGTTTAAAAACACGTCTGACAGAGCAAGCAGCCTCCCTAGTAAACTGAGGAGGGAAAGAGGGAGAGATGAAGGGAATGAGGGAGAGCGAGAGATAGAGAGAGAGCAAGAGAGAGAGAGAGAGAGAAAGAGAGAGAAAGAGCGAGACTATGGAGATATACTGTAGGTAGAGAGAGAGAGAGAGAGAGAGAGAGAGAGCAGATCCGAGTTAGGATAAAAGAGGTCATGACATTATCTTTCATATCACCATAAATAGTATTATTGTTTGTCTTGTGCATGTCGGTTTGGAAAATGATTTGACACGGTAGGTCTATGTTCTAATGTCAGCCCATTGTTGTCTTCAGATGTTTTTACAACATTATAGATAAAACAGACAGGTTCAGAGGTGAAATGACATCAGATATGACAATGACATCAGATACCTGTGCGTCTGTGATACAGTCCCATGGGGATCTTAGGCTTTTTAAAGCTACCCCTTAATGTAAAGCCGTCCGTATGTTTCCCAGCCAAAACAGTTCGGAAGAGTTTGTGCATATATTATGATGACATTTTGTGACGTTTTTGTTCGTTTTGGACTTCTGTGAGATTTTTTTGGGCTGTTCGGGCACACGCCGTTCTTTCTGGAGGCAAGCCGAAGTTCAGAGCCAAAGTCTACGCCCTTTCGTCGGTGATTGGTCAACTGTAGGGATTCTTCTATAAAGTCTTTGTTGTCATTCAACGAGAGACGACTCGTTTTCATGCAAATATTTTCATTGAGAAATACTGCACCAAACAGCTTAGTTAGATGTAAAATTGATCTCCTCTGCAAAAACGTCAAAATTAATGACAGATTTCTTGAGTTATCTTAGATTGATTCTGACTATTTTGAGGAAGTACTGGCTATGGCGACTCAAAATGGACAAACAGTACTATTGCCGCTTTTTTCTTGTTTTTCAAGCGAAGGTCTTTTAAGGGAGTATGCGAGCATACTCGTTCGGTTTGGCTAGGCGCCAGCCAAACTGAAGCATGCTGACGCCTTTAATGTCCCTTTGACACACTCCTACACACACACACGGAAGCACACACGCACACAACCTCATAGAGGAGTCATTTTGACAATTGACAAGTGTGAAGGTACGAAGAAGCTTTAAAGAATGGTTGAAGAACACGGAGAAGTGTATCCTCCTAAAACCATCTCAAAATGGATGCATACAAATGTAATGGATGACCCAACCTATTCAGTCTTTATCAGTATTGTAGGATCGATGCACGTACCAGAGAGGGGTGCTGGTCATCACGAACCCCCTCTCCCCAACCAATGACTATCACACCAACCAATGATTGGGACTATGTACAGTACCATCAATCCCAACTCACCCATTACACTCCACACACATGTACGAATACACTCATACACATTTCAAAATGTTACTGTATATATCCCCCCCTCTCTATAAAATGCGAGCCCTGACTCCTTAATGTGTTATATGAGTGACAGACAGAGAAAGGGAAATGCACAGTGTGCATGACAGGGGGGTAAACACTGGGGCAAGAGAGAGGGGGTGAGAACGACAATATGACTAGAGATAGGAGGGGAGAGAGCGAGAGGGGGGGGGAGAGAGAGAGAGAGAGACAGAAAAAGAGAAAGAAAAACAGAGACACTTCTTCACAGGCTGGTGGTTCAGCCAGCACCATCAGCCCCCAAGTCCTCACCAGACTGTCTTTGCCCCAACTTCCCCCTCTCCCCTCCTTTCTCCATCCCTCCCTGGGCCAGACAGCTGTGATTAATGGTGTGTCTGCTGAGGCGGGGTCCACCACTCCTGACTACACTAAACATTATCATAACTTTTCTACTCTTATCGGAGCAGAGAGAATATTGGGAGCCCCGGGGACAAGATTTATGTCCAGTGGCCTGCCAACCATTCACCCTGCGCCACCACAACCTAACAGCCTATTTCCATTTAACTGCAGCACTTTAAAAGTAGTGTGTTTAAAAGATGGCTACTGTAGGGGGAAACATGGCAGACAGTGGATTCAGATTAGTAACAATAACGGAGAACTGACACTGATGAAATTACACTGACTCCTGTCATATTACCTCCTCATAAGGAAATCATTCACACCATGTTGTAATTATAAGGTAATACTGTCTGCCATTCCCATTCTAACGTGTACAGACAATACTCCCACCACACAGCAGTTATATTATATTTACACGGATATATTTTACTAATGTGTTTTTAATACATGTAATATTCTTACTTCAATATGTGCTATGCCATGTGTCAAAAGCAGCATCATAATAACAGGAGACTTTCATACTGCCTTCATATCATCTGTTCCCCCAGGATCCATTACTGTTTATATAACTGTACATTACCCTCTCTCTCTCTGCTGTCATTATTTCCTACACACAGGGATGAGTGGCTCCCCTCCCTCCCAACCGCCACTAACGCTTTATTCTCTCACATAGGAGGAGGAGGAGGGACAGGAGCTGCATATACTATGTAGAGTATAATATACACAATAGAGAAAGACCCATTCACATACCCACATACTTACAGGAACACACACGCATATAGTAAACCCCCTATATAAAGACCCATCCACATGCATGCAACCACCACACATAAACGCCCCACACACATTAGACCCATTCCTTTTCAGAGCGTTTTCGTGATGAACGTGTCAGCCGCTTGGAGCTCCAGAGTGTCACGCAGTAAAAATGCAATTTGGCTGCAGACGGTTCGCTGGAGATTTGGGCTGGGCTGTGGGGTTCTGCTGGGTGGCTGTAATCAGGGGAGGGTGAGAGGGGCTGCAGCGCTTAAGGGCACTATACCCTAACTGCCTCCTCGTCTCCCATGGGCAACACTTTCACATTACAACAGAGCGAAGGGGGCGTGGGGGGGCGGGGGGGGGGGGGGGGGGGGGCTAGAGAGGGGGGACAGAGAGAGGAGGGAGCGAGTTGGAAGAGAGAGGTGGGAGAGAGGAGAGGTGTAAATGGGTGGGAAGTGTGAGGAGGAAAGTATAGGAAGAAGACAAAGGCGAAGGAAAGACTCCCTCTCAAGACACAAGACACTGTAGCCATCTAAATCCATATAGCCTAACCCAAAGAACCCATTCCACACTACCATCAATGGAATTGATGAAGAAAGCCAGTGGTTACACATTACAGAATATGCATTCAATATTAAACAGCTCCATTCAGCTTCCATTTATTAAGTACATTTCTGTACAATGTACTGCCCACTTCTGTTCCTGTACATTTCCATGTGTGTTGTGGCTGCCAGGCAGTGTGCATGTGTGGTGCTGCTAGCGTAGCTACATCACCTCAGGGCCCTCCTGCCACCCAGCATTGTGCAGTCTGTGCCAGGGGCCATTAAGGCTCCACATACCCCTTAGCAACACAGAGAGCTCCTGATGTGATGGCTCTCTGCTGGAGAGAGAGTGGAGTCCTCCAGTCACTTTCCAATGCACAGCCTGAGTGCCACTGCAATCTGTTGTGACAAAGTGCCCCAAACTTGACAAATTGATTTTTGTGAAGGGGGTACATGCATTTCTTCATAGTATATATATATATATATATATATATATATATATATATATATATATATATATATATATATTCTTATTTTTCTTAAGAAGAAGAAGAAAACACAAAATCCCAGCTGTTGTTGTTTTTGTTGAAGTAAAGAGACTGTAATTTGAAGTGAAGAAAAAAAAGGTTTTCTTTAACAAACAAACTAGAAGCAGGAGTAAGGTGTTTCATCCACCTCTTAGTGGCCACGCCTCTAGTTTTGCTTTCTTGAGATTGAAGGAGGCGATAAGCCAAAGTGTCGTGACCTGAATCAACATTGAGTCCTTTTGATATTAAACTGAACCAGATGTACAGTTGGACCTCCATCCATGTTCACCCAAAATCAGCCCATACAGAAGGCCACCAGGTGTCCACCAACCTCTGAGGACATAAAGCATTTAACAGCTAGCTAAAAGGTCATGACCACAGTGAAACCCCTGAGGCTACATCACAGACAGACAGGGGTCAACTAATGAAGCATGCAGGAAGACTTTACCTCCAATCAACCCCTGTTGACCTCCTCATGCTCACTTCAATACACATCTCTATTCTACATTGTCTATCTATCTTCGGAGTTGCTAAGGGTTGCAGACCAGAGTGTAGACCAGGTGCTCCATAATATTTCCTGTGATTCATCCATGCACACATCCTCAATTTTCTAAATGTTTATTCTGGTGAAGTGAGCCTGGTATGCATTATGAATGGCCTGCTTATAGTCTTCTCCAAAAACGTCCAGCCCGCTTTAGACGAAGGAAAGAAACTGTGCTCACTCAAGGTGCATCATCAGCACACAACAACAACTTTGTTTTTATTTCTCAGTTCAGGCAGATCGACTCCAGTAGTGATAATTACACTTCTGATTGTACTGCTCATCCCTCCTCTCTCCTCCCTCCTTCCTCCATCTCTCTCCAGCTTTCCTCTAAGCTCATCAGGCACATCTGTTCGCAGCACCACCAAACAAGAAGCACATTAACAAACAAACAGACAACAATTAGTCTCCTTTTGAAGCCCTCCATGTGCTCCATTAGGGGAATGCTGGGATGGGATTGGATGATCAGAGCAGGGCTGGGCGATATGGCCAAAATATCATATCACAGTAATTTTTTTTTTACAGTATGACGGTATTTGGCTGTATTTTATGTTTTTTAATAATACAAGTTTTACATTTGCTTTAGGAGTAGTGTGTGACCCTAGGGTGGCAACATATACATTCTCAGTGATTTCATAGTGTCACGCCCTGATCGAGAGAACTCTTGTTGGTTGGGTCAGGGTGTGAGTTCAGGTTGAGATCTATGTTATTAGATTCTATGTTTAGGATCTAGAATGTGTATTTATATGTTTGGCCGGGTGTGATTCCCAATCAGAGGCAGCTGTCGCTCGTTGTCTCTGATTGGGGTTCATACTTAGGTAGCCATGTTGCCTACCTTAGTTGTGGGATCTTGACTCGTGTTTGGCTTGTTAGTGTGTAGCCATTGTTTGAGCTTCACGTTACGTTGCTTTTGTTGTTTTGTCAAGTGTTTATCATCATTAATAAATATATACGCATACCACGCTGCACCTTGGTCTGACCCATCTCTCAGCGATCGTGACAGAAGATCCCACCAAAAATGGACCAAGCAGTGTGCCCAGGAGCAGCAGACACCCTGGACACAGGTGGGGAAGTCATTTTGGACTTGGGAGGAGATATTGGCTGGTAGAGAACCCTGGGCGAAGGAAGAAGCCCAGGCAGGAGAGGAGAAACGGTGACTCAAAAGGACTCGGTCACGAAGAAAGCCCGAGAAGCAGCCCCAAGAAATAAAATTTGGGGGGCACACAGGGTGGACGACGAGGCAGCAGGAGGCCGTGAAAGGGCTGACTATAGAGGAGGAGGCCTCTATTTTAGAGGTCCTCCAAGACCTGCGGATCGAGAGTTTAAGAGAGGAGGCCACCACATTACGGGGGCTGATAGGGAGAATAGAGCAGGAGAGCTCCCTTACAGAGGAGGTGCTGCAGGAGGCCCGTAGGGAGAAGGAAATAGTGGAGGCACGGAGAGAGGAGCTGGTCAGGCAACAAAAGGAGCGTGTGTTCATTGAGGAACCTAGGTATGCGGAGATACGCACTGTGTCGCCAGTGCGCATTCACAGCCCAGTGCGTCCTGTGCCAGCGCCTCGCACGTGCCGTGCAAAAGTGGGCATCCAGCCAGGACGGGTTGTGCCAGCTCTAAGCTCCAGACCTCAAGTGCGCCTCCACAGCCCGATACGGCCTGTGCCAGCTCCTCGCACCAAACCAGTGGTGCCTGGCGCCAGCCCGGTACGTCCTGTACCTGCTCTCCGCACCAAACCAGTGGTGCATGCATCCAGTCCAGTACGGCCCGTACCTGCTCCCCGCACCAAACCAGTGGTGCGTCGCCAGCCCGGTATGCCCCGTACCTGCTCCCCGCACCAAACCAGTGGTGCGTGTTTCCAGCCTGGTACGGCTAGTACCTCCTCCCCGCACCAAACCAGTGGTGCGTGTCGCCAGCCCGGTACGCCCCGTACCTGCTCCCCGCACCAAACCAGTGGTGCGTGTCTCCAGCCTGGTACGGCTAGTACCTCCTCCCCCCACCAAACCAGTGGTGTGTGTCGCCAGCCCGGTAAGCCCCGTAGCTGCTCCCCGCACCAAACCAGTGGTGCGCATATCCAGTCCAGTACGGCCCGTACCTGCTCCCCGCACCAAACCAGTGGCGCGTGTCGCCAGCCCGGTACGCCCCGTACCTACTCCCCGCACCAAACCAGTGGTGCGTGTCTCCAGCCTGGTACGGCTAGTACCTCCTCCCCCCACCAAACCAGTGGTGTGTGTCGCCAGCCCAGTAAGCCCCGTACCTGCTCCCCGCACCAAACCAGTGGTGCGCGTATCCAGTCCAGTACGGCCCGTATCTGCTCCCCGCACCAAACCAGTGGTGCATGTCGCCAGCCCGGTAAGCCCTGTACCTACTCCCCGCACCAAACCAGTGGTGCGCGTATCCAGTCCAGTCCGTACCTGCTTCCCGCACCAAACCAGTGGTGCGTCGCAGCCCGGTACACCCCGTACCTGCTCCCCGCACCAAACCAGTGGTGCACGTATCCAGTCCAGTACGGCCCGTACCTGATCCCCGCACCAAACCAGTGGTGCATGTCGCCAGCCCGGTACGCCCCGTACTTGCTCCCCGCACCAAACCAGTGGTGCGCGTATCCAGTCCGGTACGGCCCGTACCTGCACCACGCACCAAACCAGTGGTGCGTGTTCCCAGTCCAGCCCCGGTCAGCTGCTGCAGTCCAGTGCCAGAGCAGTCCGCTCCACCGGGGTCTAGTCCAGCTCCGGTCAGCGGTTCTACTCCGGAGCAAGAGCAGTCCGCTCCACCGGTGCCAAGTCCAGCTCCGGTCAGCGGATCAACTCCGGAGCCAGAGCAGTCCGCTCCACCGGTGCCTAGTCCAGCTCCGGTCAGCGGATCCACTCCGGAGCCAGAGCAGTCCGCTCCACCGTTACCCAGTCCAGCTCCGGTCAGCGGATCCCCTCCGGAGCCAGAGCAGTCCGCTCCACCGGTGCCCAGTCCAGCTCCGGTCAGCGGCTCCACTCCAGACCCAGAAGTCAGCCCCTCTCCATGTTCGGGGCCTCCCACACCAGGGTCCAGACAGGGCTTGGTGCATCGCGGGAGGATTGCCGATCCAGGCCCAGACGTCAGCCCCTCTCCAGGTTCGGGGTCACCCATACCAGGGTCCAGACAGGGCTTGGTGCATCGTGGGAGGAAGGAAAGGGGAAGCATCGCGCCGAAGTCCAGACCAGACCAGGGGCGCAACGGGGAGGCAGAGCGGGAGAGGTCGTCACGCCCGGAGCCGGATCCGCCTCCGAGGCTGAATAACCACCCGGACCCTCCCCTAATGAGTCAGGTTGGTGCGGCCGGAGTACTCTTGTTGGTTGGGTCAGGGTGTGAGTTCAGGTTGAGATCTATGTTATTGGATTCTATGTTTAGGATCTAGAATGTGTATTTCTATGTTTGGCCGGGTGTGATTCCCAATCAGAGGCAGCTGTCGCTCGTTGTCTCTGAATGGGGATCATACTTATGTAGCCATGTTGCCTACCTTAGTTGTGGGATCTTGACTCGTGTTTGGCTTGTTAGTGTGTAGCCATTGTTTGAGCGTCACGTTACGCTGCTTTTGTTGTTTTGTCAAGTGTTTATCGTCATTAATAAATATGTACGCATACCACGCTGTACCTTGGTCTGACCCGTCTCTCAACGATCGTGACATATAGGTGCTATCTCCATTCTAATTGTTTTATACTGTTCAATTCAACTTCAACCCCAAATTGTTTTCTACATTTCCAATTTCTGAATTTCCTGCACTCATTTGAGATAATTTCCACACTGCCACGTAGGGCTGCACGATATGGGCAAAAAATCTAGGCCTGATTTTAACCAAATGTTGCAATTGCAATTTGACTTGCGATTTAGATCAAAACACTTGGGTGAACTGTTGGAATCATGGAAATAGGATGATTATTCTAATTCTATAGTTAGAATATAATAGTGGGCACTTTGAATACAGTGTTGATTGACATGACGACGAATGAAAATGCCAGGGAGGAATTATTGTTACAGGGTAGGAACCAAAGTGTTGGTCAGTGTTTCCTAGGGGACCCTATAATCTTTGGCTAGCTACATTAATTGTTTTCTCTTTACTTCATGTAGTAACATATTCATGCTTCGCCTATTCCTCTTTGATTTAGAAGATACTGTTGCACAAACAACATGCTGATTTGGGCCTACTTCATCACTGGTATAAGGCTGTATAGTTAGCTATGTTTGCTATGACTCAGTACATTTATTAGCTAGCTAGCTAGCTAGCCAGCTAACTAGCATTTAGCATTAACGGCTAACACCATTTAGCCACAACTTGCTAAGAAAAGATAAACTAGCTGTTTGCAGATGTAAGAAACAAACAAATAGCGTAATTATAGAACGCTTGTGGATTTATATTAAGAAGCATAGCAGACACAGCATCCTTGTCGTCAACATTGTTGCATTACCATGCAAACTGAACGCAAGTGTCTTGTGGTCGAAAAACAACTCCTTGAGTGACAGGGGGTGGTGCTAGGTCTGTGTGGAAAGCGGTATGGAGAGAGAGCGGAGAGAGATGACTCAAGTAGCGTTTTTTGTATCACAGAATCAAAAACCAAACATTAAAATACCGTTATAAAAGGTAAAGTAAAAACCCAAACCGGTCCGTGCATCAATACCGGTATTTAGTAATATATGGTATACCGCCCAGCCCTAGATCAGAGGACTCCTAGGGAGCACTACTCTGCCATCCTACAGAGCAGAGCCAGCATGCGGTCTTTACACCACTTACCTTCTATAGGATTATGATGGGAATGGACACTCAAAGTTAATGACTGGTGCTCAAGACACCAACGAAAAATTAGGACAATGAAGTCTGAGGATTGTAGTTGCTGTGGTATATTTGTTTTGTGTATTTTCAGACATTTATTTGATTTACAAATCTAATTGAATTTAATACAGTCATGGTGGACTTTTATCCCCCCTGTTGCCACAGCGACACACATGAAGAATGTGAGCTGATCCAGAGCTGTCAGTCACGCTGCATTAGAGGAGGGGTCAAGACACGGCTGGGGTCAGAGGTTAACCCCATTACGAGCTGGGGCTCCTCTCTTTGACCTCTACCCTCCTCTACTCTACGTCTGTCTGTCACTGTCCGTCTTCTCCTCTCAGGATCCTAAATTAACTTTTGGGTTTGACAACCAATAATGGCCTTGGTTATAAGCAGAGTTTAAAACCCTCAGCCAAGCCCTGGTCTTACCTTGACTTCCTCTTGAAACACAAGCATAGCGCTGACTCTAGGCTACCCCCTTTCAATATCCCTGATAAGCATAATAATTAACTCTGAATTCCGTCCTCTCCTGTCCTCTTTTTCCCAATACTCAACTCTTCCCAATACCAACAGACTCCTGAACAGCTTTTATCCCCAATCCATGACTGCTAAATAGATAACAAAATGGCTACACAGACTATCTGACTTGACCCTTGTATTTTATTTTTGCGCTGTCTCTATGTACACTCACAGGACTCTACACACTGACACTCCAACACACACACACACACACTCACTTCATTTGCTCACACACACATAACATACACATACATTTATACTGACTCTACACACACGCACACATACAATCATCATTTACGCTGCTGCTAGTCTGTTTATCATATATCCTGATGCCTAGTCACCTTACCCCTATACATATCTACATCTATCACTCCAGTATCTCTGCACATTGTAAATACGGTACTGGAACTGATCCTGTATATAGTATGCTTACTTACTTCTTGTGTTCTTCTTATATCTTATTTTTATTTATCCTGTGTTTTTGTTCTACCTTATGTTATTTTTAGTGCCACATTGTTATTGATTACTGCATTGTTGGGTTGAGTTCGCAAGAAAGGCATTTCACTGTACTTCTGCACGTGACATAAAAACTTGAAACGTTCCTCTCATCCCCTCCTGCACTTTCTCTTTTCCTTCACTCCCCTCCATCGCTTTCCCCATTCTCCCCTCCTCCTCTCCTTCTATCCTCAGCTCATTATTTAATTTTTGATGAGAGGGGGGACTGGGAGTACTAACCCCAGTGCACTCACAGGCCCAAGCCTGGCCTGCTTTAATATTTCATGGAGATGTGCAATAACACCGAACACACACAGACACACACACACACACACAAGCACACTGCCTGTGGGCGTACTGTAGCACTGAGAGGTGGCGGGGAGAGCAGGTGTCGTTGGCGAATGCTAATTGAACTTGTCCATGGGTCAGTAAGCCTTCCTGTTCTCCCCGAACCGTCGTGAACAGATATTTCCTGCCGGCCTGGGAGAGGGGCTGTGAGAAGGGCTCTATGGCTATATGGCTGGGGGCATCCATTTCCCGCTCTAACAGTACCCAGCCTCTTCACAGGTATTACTGTATTAGTAGTTATGGGAGAGATGGAGCCTCTGAGCCCCATGATGAGTACGATTACATAAAACTGTCAATCATTGACTACTATCATCTAACGGCAGGCCAAAGACATGGAGGATGTCTCAGGGATTTTCTCATGCAACAGTCTGATTCACATCAATTTCCCTTGCCAATCACCTGGCTGAGGCAAAACAAGTACATTACTTTCACAGTCACATTATTTGGAGGTCTGAATATCTTCTCAGCATGTTTTGATTTGTTCTATTTTAATACTACATGACCTGTTGTTGTGCCCTTCCACATGTGCATCCCTACAGTCTACCAGTCCTATCCATCTGTATTCTCCCATTATGGATGGAGAGGCAGAATGATCCTGACAACCTCATTATAAAATAAATGAGAATGTGTGTATGATAGGCAGTAACACGCACAGTGTTAGGCCTCATTCAGTTTGTAGCTGAGCATACGCAGGTACAGCGAGGTCATGTAAGCCAATCCCCTCAGCCCATTACAACAGCGCTCATGAATTTCTCATCATTATAGCACCACTCCCATTATGTAAGCCCTCCTTCCCTCCTCCAGGTCTGCCTGGTGCCTGGCCCATGTATCATTCATACGGTTATAGTGCATCTCTTTGTTTTACGCCGTCTCAATGGCATCAATGGCACCATGTTATCTAGCTAGTAGCTACAGTGCCTTCAGAAAGTATTCACACCCCTTGACTTATTCCACATTTTGTTGTGTTACAGCCTGAAATCAAAATTGATTAAATATAATTTCTGTCTCACCCATCTACACACAATACCCCATAATGACAAAGTGAAAACATGTTTTTAGGAATCTTTGCAAATTTATTGAAAATGAAATACGGAAATATGCAATTTATGTAAGTATTCACTCCCCTGACTCAATATTTTGTAGAAGCACCTTTGGCCGCGATTACAGTACCAGTCAAAAGTTTGGACACACCCACTCATTCAAGGGTTTTTCTCTATTTTTTACTATTTTCTACATTGTAGAATAATAGTGAAGACATCAAAACTATGAAATAACACATATGGAATCATGTAGTAACCAAAGAAGTGTTAAACAAATCAAAATATATTTTATATTTGAGATTCTTCAAAGTAGCCACCCTTTGCCTTGATGACAGCTTTGCACACTCTTGGCATTCTCTCAACCAGCTTCATGAGGTAGTCACCTGGAATGCATTTCAATTAACAGGTGCGCCTTGATAAAAGTTAATTTGTGGAATTTATTTATTTAGCCAATCAGTTTTGTTGTGACAAGGTAGGGGTGGTATACAGAAGATAGCCCTATTTGGTAAAAGACCAAGTCCATATTATTGCAAGAACAGCTCAAATAAGCAAAGAGAAATGACAGTCCATCATTACTTTAAGACATGAAGGTCAGTCAATACGGAACATTTCAAGAACATTGAAGGTTTCTTCAAGTGCAGTCGCAAAAACCATCAAGCGCTATGATGAAACTGGCTCTCATGAGGACTGCCACAGGAAAGGAAGACCCAGAGTTACCTCTGCTGCAGAGGATAAGTTCAATAGCGTTAGCAGCCTCAGATAATGCTGCCCAAATAAATGCTTCACAGAGTTCAAGTAACAGACACATCTCAAGATCAACTGTTTAGAGGAGACTGCGTGAATCAGGCCTTCATGGTCAAATTGCTGCAAAGAAACCACTACTAAAGCCACAAATAATAAGAAGAGACTTGCTTGGGCCAAGAAACAAGTGCAATGGACATTAGACAAGTGGAAATCTGTCCTTTGGTCTGATGAGTCCAAATTTGAGATTTTTGGTTCCAACTGCCGTGTCTTTGTGAGACGCAGAGTAGGTGAACGGATGATCTCCGCATGTGTGGTTCCTACGGTGAAGAATGGAGGAGGTGTGATGGTGTGGGGGTGCTTTGCTGGTGACACTGTCTGTGATTTATTTAGAATTCAAGGCACACTTAACCAGCATGGCTACCACAGCATTCTGCAGCGACACGCCATCCCATTTGGTTTGCGCTTAGTGGGACTATCATTTGTTTTTCAACAGGACAACAATGACCCAAAACACACCTCCAGGCTGTGTAAGGGTTATTTGACCAAGGAGAGTGATGGAGTGCTGCATCAGATGACCTGGCCTCCACAATCACCCGACCTCAACCCAATTGAGATGGTTTGGGATGAGTTGGACCGCAGAGTGAAGGGAAAGCATCCAACAAGTGCTCAGAATATGTGGCAACTCCTTCAAGACTGTTGGAAAAGCATTCCTCATGAAGCTGGTTGAGAGAATGCCAAGAGTGTGCAAAGCTGTCATCAAGGCAAAGGGTGGCTACTTTGAAGAATCTAAAATCTAAAATATATTTTGATTTGTTTAACACTTTTTTTGGTTACTACATGATTCCATATGTGTTATTTCATAGTTTTGATGTCTTCACTATTATTCTACAATGTAGAAAATAGTAAAAATAAAGAAAAACCCTTGAATGTGTAGGTGTCCAAACTTTTGACTGTTACTGTACATCTGTGAGTCTTTCTGGGTAAGCCTCTAAGAGCTTTCCACACCTGGATTGTGCAACATTTGCCCATTATTCTTTTCAAATTTAAAAATTCTTCAAAAACTCTGTCAAATTGGTTGTTGATCATTGCTAGAAAACCATTTTCAGGTCTTGCCATAGATTTTCAAGCAGACTCAGGAACATTCACTGTCTTCTTAGTAAGCAACTCCAGTGTAGATTAGGCCTTGTGTTTTAGGTTATTTTCCTGCTGAAAGGTGAATTCATCTCCCAGTGACTGAACCAGGTTTTCCTCTAGGATTTTACCTGTACTTCCATTCAGTTTCTTTTTTATCCTGAAAACTCCCCAGTCCTTAACGATTACAAGCATACCAATAACATAACGCAGCCACTACTATGCTTGGAAGTATAGCGAGTGGTCCTCAGTAATGCATTGGATTGGATTTGCCCCAAACATAACACTTTGTATTCAGGACAAAAAGTGTTTCCACATTTTTGCAGTATTACTTTTTTTTATTCTGTCCAGGCTTCCTTCTTTTCATTCGGTCAATTAGGTATTCTGGAGTAACTACACTGAAGAAAAATATAAACGCAACATGCAACAATTTTTTAGATTTTACTGGGTTACAGTTTATAAGGAAATCAGTCAATTGAAATAAATTCATTAGGCCCTCATCTATTGATTTTACATGACTGGGAATACAGATATGCATGTGTTGGTATCAGATACCTTAAAAAAAGGTAGGGGCGTGGATCAGAAAACCAGTCAGTATCTTGTGTGACTACCATTTGCCTCATGCAGCGCAACACATCTCCTTCGCATAGAGTTGATCAAGCTGTTGATTATGGCCTGTGAAATGTTGTCCTACTCCTCTTCAATGGCTGTACGAAGTTGCTGGATATTGGTGGGAACTGGAACACGCTGTCGTACACGTCGATCCAGAGCATCCCAACCATGCTCAACAAGTGACATGTCTGGTGAGTATGCAGGCCATGGAAGAACTGGGACATTTTCAGCTTGCAGGAATTGTGTACAGATCCTTGCAACATGGGGCCATGCATTATCATGCTGAAAGATGAGGTGATGGTGGGGGATGGATGGCACGACAATGGGTCTCACGATCTTGTCACGGTATCTCTGTGCATTCATATTGCCATCGATAAAATGCAATCGTGTTCATTGTCCGTAGCTTATGCCTGCCCATACCATAACTCCACCGCTACCATGGGGCACTCTGTTCTGCCATCTGCCCAGTACAGTTGAAACTGGGATTAATCCATGAAGAGCACACTTCTCCAGTGTGCCAGTGGCCATTGAAGGTGAGCATTTGCCCACTGACGCCGAACTGCAATAAGGTCAAGACCCTGGTGAGGACAATGAGCACGCAGATGAGCTTCCCTGAGACGGTTTCTGACAGTTTGTGCAGAAATTCTTTGGTTGTGCAAACCCATAGTTTTATCAGATGTCCGGGTGGCTGGTCTCTTACGAGTCTGCGGTTGTGAGGCCAGTTGGACATACTGACAAAATCTAAAATGACGTTTGAGGCGGCTTATGGTAGAGAAATGAACATTCAATTATCTGGCAACAGCTCTGGTGGACATTCCAATTGCACGCTCCCTCAAAACTTGAGACATCTGTGGCATTGTGTTGTGTGACAAAACTGCACATTTTAGAGTGGCCTTTTATTGTCCCCAGCACAAGGTGCACCTGTGCAATGGTCATGCTGTTTAATCAGGTGGCTGGATTGTCTTGGCAAAGGCGAAATGCTCACTAACAGATTTGTGCATAATATGTTGAAGAAATAAGCTTTTTGTGCGTATGGAATATTTCGGGGATCTTTTATTTCAGCTCATGAAACATGTGACCCAACACTTTACATGTTGCGTTTATATTTTTGTTCAGTGTACAATGTTGTTGATCCATCCTCAGTTTTCTCCTATCACAGCCATTAAATGCTGTAACTGTTTTAAAGTCATCATTGGTCTCATGGTGAAATCCCTGAGTGTTGTTTTTCTTCTGAGGTAGTCATTACAAAATCATGTTAAACACTATTATTGCAGAGTCCATGCAACTTATAATGTGACTTGTTAAGCTAATGTTTTACTCCCAAACGTATTTAAGCTTGCCATAACAAAGGAGTTGAAAATGTATTGACTCAAGACATTTCAGCGTTACAGTTTCGAAAACATAATTACACTTTATGGAGTATTGTGTGTAGGCCAGTGACAGAAAATCTCAATTGAATCCATTTTTAATTCCGGCTGTAACACAACAAAATGTGGAAAAAGTAAAGAGGTGTGAATACTTTCTGAAGGCACTGCAGCTACTATAGTTGAGATTTAAAGTGTTACGTAAAGATTTATTTTAGAGGTACAGTAATCTTACCTGTAGATAGCACAACCATGGAAGGTGAGGAGAAGAGGATCCAGACATGGAACAAAGAAGAGAAAAACAAATTAGTCTGAGAAAAATGAGAACAAATATCAAGCTCAGGCCATTTCCATTTCCATTTTTGAATGCATTCTGTCATTAAAATGTCTAATATTTTGTTTGTTTCAGGCTCTGAAATAGGAATTGAAATGACCTTCAGATAATAATAGCATGTCATTTAGTGTGATACATAATGGTACAGTCAACCCAGAAGTTACAGGAGTCATATCAGCCAACACACTATTCTGTGTCGGAGAAGAAGGAACTAAGGACTGGAGTGTGTATAGAATTTATGGAGTGTGTATAGAAGGAGAACGTGTCTCCAGAAGCCCAATACTCTGAGGAGGAGAAACGTACGTACGACTTTAATTAGGGTCAAGCAGACCTGACTATTTGTTTCCATTTGGCTGATTTACCCCCTTTCATTTGGCAGTTGGCTAACATACACGCTCCAGACCCCCACACCAGACCCTGAGCCCCTACCCTGAGGTGAGGGGATACGGCTGGCTCTGGGAAGGGGAGAAGGGTGGGGGGCGAGGAAGGGAATTATTGGGGGTGAGTGGCTCTCCTGCTGGGGTGCATGACCATGGGCAGTGTGGCCGTGGAGGAAGCAGAGCCAGTCAGATGCTTCAGAGCAGCAGATTACGCCTGCTTTAAACAGGAGGCCACCTGTCATGTGTACATATATACCCAGTGTACATATACTGAGGGGGTTTAGTCAGAGCAATATTGCATGTGACCCCTATGTCTTTCCTCATGGGTAAACACATTTCCTTTGGTCCTATGCCTTGGGGGGAAAGGTGGTGTCCCATCAGCGTGTTAGAGGGGGGTGAGATGTACCCCAAAGACCAAAGATGGGGATATTAGATATTAGGACCACGCGCCAGATTACATGAGGCTCTAAATCGATTCCCCAAGGGAAATATTTCTATGACTTTACTGCACCCAAGCCTTGTGTTTCTTTCTAACCATATACTGATGGTCCAGTGGGGCGATTCCACACGAACATGGATGGAAAATAATTTTGGTATCTCAGATTGTTCTGGAAATTCTCACACAAAAACTTCATTGGGAGGAAGGATGTTTTACATGCTTTTTACACTTGTATCACATACTATTTTTGAGAAAATCATGATGAAAGTGGCCATCTTAGACCTATTTATGCCTCCAGTAAGACGCCATGATCTGTGAACCGTACATGGTACAGACAACATCTTGGTGTCATTATATTCCTTATAGTGTGCTCTAAAATATAGAGTATGGCTGTATTCTGAAATAGTATTATTAATATCTCAAAAGTACCCTTTTTGATTTAGCTTTTTTTTTTAACATAGTTTGGAACAATATACTCTTCAAACACATCACATTTTCAGAGTGGGCTCTCTGCTACTTTTAAATAAATTATCCATTTTATACATAGAAATGGTCACACTTTATTTGGATAGTCTGGATTGTACATCTGTAAATGCTCTACAGATTGTCATGCTATCAACAAACTATTTGATGACAAGCAACTGCTTGCTAAGGTTACAGTTAGGTTCAGAATAAGGGTTATGGTAAGGGTTAAGGTTAGGGCTAGGGTTAAGTTTTGGGTTAGGATAAGTAAGGGTTAAGGTTAGTAGATAGTTAGTTGAAATGTTACTGATAGTCTGCTGAACATCTACAGATGGACTATCCAAATTAAGTGTTACCATAGAAATTGACATTATCGGTTATTAACCAATCACTGCCCTCTTGTAGGATTGCGAATTCAGCAAATCTCCAGCAGAGGGAGTTCCCTTTGAATCCATTTTCCCATTCCCTGTGTTGGTGGTGCTCATAAAATGTATCACAACTTTAAAAGTATCAGAAAGCCCACTCTGGAAATGTGATGTACCTTTTAGAGTATATTGTTTAAAAGAACATCTAAAAATGAACAAAAAAAAATAAAAAGTACTTTTGAGATGTTAACATTAATCGTTTTTATTTATTTTGTACCGCTTTTTTCTCCCAAATTTCGCGATATCCAATTGGTAGTTACAGTCTTGTCCCATCACTGTAACTCCCGTACGGACTCGGAGAGGCGAAGGTCGAGAGTCATGCGTCCTCCGAAACACGACCCTGCCAAGCCGCAATGCTTCTTGACACACTGCTCGCTTAACCCGGAAGCCAGTCGCACCAATGTGTTGGAGGATACACCGTACAACTGGCGACCGTGTCAGCGTGCATGCGCCCGCCACAGGAGTCACTAGAGCGGGATGGGACAAGGACATCCCGGACGGCCAAACCCTCCCCTAACTCGGACGACGCTGGGCCAATTGTGCGTCGCCTTATGGGTCTCCCGGTCGCGGCCGGCTGCGACACAGCCCGGGATTGAACCCGGATCTGTAGTGACGCCTCAAGCACTGCAGTGCCTTAGACAGCTGCGCCACTTGGGAGGTCCTAACATGAATTGTATTTCAGAATATAGCGATACTCCATATTTTAGAGCACACTATTAGGAGTATAATGACACCAAGGTGTTGTCTGTATCATGTACTGTTCACAGATCATTGGGTCTTACATGAGGCATGTATAGGTCTAAAAAGGGCCTAAAATCACTACTTTCATCAGGATAAAAAATAATAATGGTTTGTGTTACAAATGTAAAAAACATATCAAACATCCTTCCTCCCTATGAAGTTTCTATGTGAGAATTGCCAGAACAATCTGAGATACCCAAAATTTGGCAGACTATGATGGCATGGAATCGCCCAGTAGCTCTATGTCAGTAGGAAGCTATGTGGAGGCAGAGGGAATCAATCAAACACTGCACACTATACATCAGTGAAAAGAACAGCTACGCTACATACAGTACACTCTACAAACCATAAAGTCCAATATGGGAAAGGAAATGATCCAAGATATATTATCATTCACTCGCGAATATAATTATCTGACACATTCCCTCCATCTCTCCTTCTCTCTCTTTCTGTCTCCATCTCTCCCTGGCTCACTCAGGAGTGGCTGGGCTCCAACTGAGGAGCACACCTTAGCTTTGTGTTCACATTACCCACAACCACTGGTGCTTATCCATCCATCCATCCATGCAGTGTGATATAGGCCCAGCGGCGCCCTAAAGTTGTACCATATCATAACCATCTGTCATAGGAAGCAGACCATATGCAACTCCCGAATGTTCCTTCCTGTGACATCAAAGAAAGACAGGGAGGAAGTGACATCACACTGTAATAAAGGACTCAGTATGTTTTTTTTTTACAAAGCTTCAAGACAAAGAGTCTGAGAAACCGTTCTCATAGATTCAGGTAGTATTGAAAAAACAGATCAACGGATTGCAACTGAACAGAAAAACATGTCCACACTGCTAAATCATTGAAAAACGATTGCTGGAGTAGACAGACAGCACTACCAGTTTTATTCGTTCTATCTCTAGTGGTCAACATGTCTCCAGTTCAGTCTAACTCTTCAGGCATTCTCCCCCGGCCATTAGATTTACAACCTGGCCCAGGCTAGAGGCTGCAGGCTGGAGGCGGAGGGGCCTGGGCTGGTTGGGGCCCATCAATAAGGGGTTAAACAGCACCGTTAACATTTAAAGGGCCGGTAAGTGGCTCCATTACCCTGGCTGACTACTGCTGCTGCAGGGTAGGAAGTAGGGGAGGTGGGTAGGGGACGGGGTGGGGAGGTGGGTAGGGGACAGGGTGGGGAGGTGGGTAGGGGACGGGGTGGGGTGGGGAGGTGGGTAGGGGACAGGGTGGGGAAGTGGGTAGGGGACAGGGTGGGGAGGTGGGGAGGGAACGGGGTGGGGAGGTGGGGAGGGGACAGGGTGGGGAGGTGGGTAGGGGACAGGGTGGGGAGGGAACGGGGTGGGGAGGTGGGTAGGGGACAGGGTGGGGAGGTGGGTAGGGGACGGGGTGGGGAGGTGGGTAGGGGACGGAGTGGGGAGGTGAGAGACAGGGGATGAGGTGCCCCTGAGACATCCGGTCATGGTGGAGGCAGGAGGAGGGGAAGGGTTAGCTAAAATAAAAACTCCATAATCTGCAGCACACATATTAAAGTCAAAGCTCCTGCACTGATCTGCCATCCATCCCAGCAGACTTCTTGGTCGCTATACAGGCTACAGGAAGCACCTCAGAGGTTGGCATTTATTGGGATGAATCTTGTCCTGGATGCAGCTCTGCAGGGTGGTCACTAGCTGGAAACTGCTCAGCTCTGCCTCCAGGACAAGATTCATCCTGCCCCTCACTCACTCAGGATCCCCTCACAGGAAATGAGAGAGAGAGACTTGGGAGGGCTTTCATTCCTGTGGTCTATACTTTTACCTTCAAAGAAACAAAACAGCACCAATCCCATCTGAATCATAGAGAACTGAGCATCGGCAGAGTCTTCTCTATCCACCATCAGTTGTCTTTTGGTAGCTCCTCAGTAAGTTGACCAGCTCATCCAATCACCAACCAGCAGAATCCTCTGTTCTCCTAATTGGGTAATGAGGATGATGTCAGAGGATACTAACGAGTGCTTACCTGTTTATTAGAGTTAGGATTGTTCATCAGTAGTTGAGAGATGGTCATTGGTTTCCTATGTGTCAGAGTGGGCAGTGATTGGTTGTCTGTGACGGTGGTTGTGGTTGTTTAGGGTTCGGCCACTGTGTGAGAGGGGTGATAATACAGGCCATGTGGGCCAGGCTGGGGTAGCTTGGGTAGCCGTGTTCACACTCACTCAGGCCAGCAGCAGCTAACCCCTCTCTGGGCCTCCGGGCCCTGATCCTCCCTGCTCCTTCAGTTAGCACCATCTAACACACAGGCCCTGGGCTCAGCACCTACTGCAGAACATACTGACCCACCAGGACCCTCCGAATCCAACACACACCTACTCTGTCACATACACCTGCTTAGGGTCTCTGCTTACGGTCGGCTTTATCATTACCTCATGTGACTCATGGAGCCAAGCCAAAGGCCAAGCCAAAGGTTTAAAGACGAAAGTAAAAGCACCATATGTTACTCTACTGAACCATCACAAACTAAACACTCTCTAGTCTCTCTACACACACACACACACACACACCAATAAGCATGGACCCCTAGTAAGGACAGCTCTAAGTAGATAGATAGGACTAGGTTGACCCACTACACATGTCACCTGGTGTGATATTCCTTTGAACTGACACATACTGACAGCATTGAGCTCCTGTGGGACCTTGTGGTATAACTCACTCACACACTCACACTAACACATAGGCTGACTGCTGAAAAACAAGGAACACATGCCAAGCTGAATGTAACTATTCTGAATTCTGCTTTCTCCCTGATAACACACACACACACACACTCAGTCACACACATGCGCGTGCGCTGAGGAGGAGAGTAAATCTATGATGGTGACGATGGGTTCCAGCCAGAGCTAACCATTTAATTCATTAATGTACAGCTTTCATTTCAATTTGAGCTTACACAACACAGCTCAGCAGTTTGCCTGGTAATAGGGGAAGATCTCAACCCAGCGCTTTAATAAACGTGTTAATTCGGAGCTCACGAGGTAGAAACAACGACATCATCTGAGATACATTTCCCCTGGCTTCATTTCCTCCGTCTGTCCACAGGGGAGGAAATGAAGACCATAGATCACATCACACAGCAGCCATCCCTGTGTCTGTGCCTCAAATATGGCTCTGTGTGTGTGTGTGTGTGTGTGTGTGTGTGTGTGTGTGTGTGTGTGTGTGTGTGTGTGTGTGTGTGTGTGTCTCTATCTGAGGGTGTTAGTGTCTACAGTCTATGGGCTCAATATTCAATCAAACCTGCCTGGTTTGAGTCCTGAACTAAAAAGCAGGTAACATCCTCATAGTTAGCTCTGTGGAAGTGTTAGCTGCTTCTACTGAACCTGAATGTTTCTATTACTTCCACAGAACAACACAGGCACAAAATCCTCAAGGTGAGTCTTTCGCTGGTCTTTGAAGGAAAACAGATTTACAGGATAATAACCCTTCGTCTAATTACTATGTGTTTAATCAAACAGACAGACACACACACACACTTACCTATGAAGAAACTGGGGCTTGACGTGAGACCTAGGGTCTCCCTATTTTCAAACACATACAATCCTTGTGCCAGGCAGCCTCCATTCACAGCCTGTCACAGCCCTATTAGTAAACTGCAAAACACACATACACACGCTCACCAAGAAATGGAAAGAAGGAGATGAAGAGAGGAAGTGAAAGGTCCTATCAAATATTCTTTCCTTTCCACACTGTGTTTGTTTTTGATGGAAGTGGAGAGTGTGTGGAGGAGAAATGTACTGAGAAGTCTAGATCATTAGTGAGGTTTACCACCATGTGCATGGCAAGTTTATAATGAACACAACATCACACAATCTAAATCCCAGCCTATGTGTACTGCCACAGAGAGACTTACACAGTAGAGTGTTTGGAGCAATAACTGAATGAATGATTCACACAAGGGACTATATCAGCTGAGTAAGTTACCCTGCTATAAATAAGAAGCTGTCATAAACTTGGCATGGATTTTTCCCTAACTACACTATATACAAAAGTATGTGGACACCCCTTCAAATTAGTGGATTCGGCTATTTCAGCCACACCCGTTGCTGACAGGTTTATAAAACCGAGCACACAGCCATGCAATCTCCATAGACAAACATTGGCATTAGAATGGTCTTACTGAAGAGCTCAGTGACATTCAACGTGGCACCGTCATAGGATGCCACCTTTCCAACAAGTCAGTTTGTCAAATTTTTGCCCTGCTAGAGCTGCCTCGGTCAACTTTAAGTGCTGTTATTGTGAAGTGGAAACGCCTAAGAGCAACAACGGCTCAGAAGTGGTAGGCCACACAAGCTCACAGAACGAGACTGCTGAGTGCTGAAGCGCGTAGCGCATAAAAATCGTCTGTCCTCGGTTGCAACACTCACTACCGAGTTCCAAACTGCCTCTGGAAGCAACGTCAGCACAATAACTGTTTGTTGGGAGCTTCATGAAATGGGTTTCTATGGCCGAGCAGACGCACACAAGTCTAAGATCACCATGCGCAATGCCTAGCGTCGGCTGGAGTGGTGTAAAGCTCACCGCCATTGGACTCTGGAGCTGTGGAAACGCGTTTTCTGAAGTGATGAATCACGCTTCACCATCTGGCAGTCCGATGGACGAATCTGGGTTTGGCGGATGCCAGCAGAACGCTACCTGCCCCAATGCATAGTGCCAACTGTAAAGTTTGGTGAAGGAGGAATAATGGTCTGGGGCTGTTTTTCAATGTTCGGGCTAGGCCACTTAGTTCCAGTGAAGGGAAATCTTAACGCCATAACATACAATGACATTCTGTGCTTACAACTTTGTGGCAACAGTTTGGGGAAGGCCCTTTCCTGTTTCAGCATGACAATGCCCCTGTGCACAAAGCGAGGTCCATACAGAAATGGTATGTCGAGATCGGTGTGGAAGAACTTGACTGGCCTGCACAGACCCCTGACCTCAACCCCATCGAACACCTTTGGGATGTATTGGAACGCCGACTGCGAGCCAGGCCTAATCGCCCAACATCAGTGCCCATCCTCTCTAATGCTCTTGCAGCAATGTTCCAACATCTAGTGGAAAGCATTTCCAGAAGAGTAGAGGCTGTTATAGCAGCAAAGGGGGGACCAACTCCATATTAATGCCCATGATTTTGGAATGAAATGTTCGACGAGCAGGTGTCCACATACTTTTGGTCATGTAGTGTATGTTTCTCTCTGCTTTCTCTCGGTCTTCCCTGCCCCTTTCTCACCCCTCCCTCTCTATAGAGTCATGGCTAATGCTCTCTGGGAATGGGATTGTATGTACTGGAGGTTAGAGGTCAAGTTTGTCAAAGTCTGGGATTGCTCAGAAAGCTCCTCGACTCTGACAGGCCTACATCACACACACAGCCCCTAATCTTCCCCCAGGCATCCAGTTAGTGTCCCTCTAACACACATACATGCACGCACACACACACACACACACACACACACACACACACACACACACACACACACACACACACACACACACAGGACTCAGGTTCCAGTCCATCAGTAACCCTCCACTCCACCACCCCTCCTCCCTGTTTCCTGGTAATGTCTTTTTAAAAGGGGGCACTGAAAGCTTTTCTCCTTCCTCCTCTCAGAGTTTGTTTAAACTAGTTAATTAGTGTGGGTCCTCAGTCAGGTCTCCTGCTTGGCCAGTCAGGCCACTCTCTCGGTGGTGACAAAGGCCCAGTAATACCTGTCTGACTGACTGACTAAAGTAGTGAGGAAAGAGAGGCACACTTGGACACTGTAGCTCAGTAGAGAACAGCTGAGCTGTGGAGGAGCAGAGGACATTCAGGGTGAGACACAAAACACAGGAACTACTAAGTGGTAAAAGGTAAACATCTCACTACCAGTCTAAACAGTCTATAACATGACTACAAAACAATGACAGTATTGAGAGTTACATGTGCAACCATCCCTATGAACTTCTTCTTTGAAGTCAAAGTAAACTCCTTGTTGAGTCTGAGTACAGTGCAACCCTGAGGTGACCTGTGTACTCTACCTCCAGTCCTCCCTAAGGCAACACTACAGCAGCCCTATCTGTATTGACATCATCATTGTAAAACTGTGGATTACAGCCTCCCTCATGTACGAGTACTCCTAATCAGTATGCATCAACGATTACCCCCTAACCAATAAATCACCAATGGCAACGCTTTCTCCTCCTGGAGAGCACTCCTTATTGATGATAAAGGAAGTAAAAATTGATCTGCAACTAGCCTCTCCATCTAAAGCATCGTATTACTCACCTTAGGAAATACTCTTATCAGCTCTAATTTATAGCTACGAAGTGCTATAGCTCAAGGACACTTCTACATGACTAGTGTACGCTCATCAACACTTCTACTGTATCCAGCTCTCCCTCAGTACTCCAAGCCATCCCCCATTGTACTTCCAGTACAATGCCAACGTATCATATAATACCAGGCTTAAACAGGTGTACAATGGCTGCAATGTAATACTGAGCTGGAGAGGACACTGTTTGTGGGAGACAGAAAGAGGCAGAGAGAGGCAAAGAGAGAGGTCACAGAGAGAGGTCACAGAGAGGCAGGGAGAGGCAAAGAGAGAGGTCACAGAGAGGCAGAGAGAGGCAAAGAACGAGGTCACAGAGAGGCAGGGAGAAAGAGACAAAGAGTCAGAGAGACAAAGAAAAGCAGAGAGAGTCAGTAAGAGGCAGACTGGAAGATGTGTGAAGATGGCTGCCTGAAGAGGGTCTGCCACCTCCTGGGATAGAGACGTACAGACAGAGATGAGATGGCAGAGAGAGGAGGAGGTCAAAGGTAGAGGGAGAGAATAAGGAAAGGAGGTGAGAAGTGAAGTGGGAGAGGGATGGGAAAAAGGAGAGGAGCGGTAAAAAGGGCAGTTGAAAGTGAGAACGAGGGAAGCACAGAGAGAGAGCGAGAGAGAGAGAGAGAGAGAGAGCGAGAGAGAGAGAGAGAGATGAAACACAGGGCGAGTGAGAACGAGTGTGTGCGTGGCGAACGCATCCATCCCCTGCACCCCCTGCTGTCCCTGTCAATCACAGCCCGGGCCTGCTCCCATCCTCAATCCTCGTAAGGAGTTATTTACATGTGCAGCGCCGGGCTCTATCCCTCTATCTGCTAGCAGACACGCTAACGCCGTCAATACTGACATTGGGAGACTGGGAAATCAAAAAACGCCTCATGTTTGGATTTCAGCTATCTGCTCTAGCCGGCTCTATTCCCTATTGGAGAAGCTAGACTCTGAAGGGAACCAGACTCAATATTGCTTGAAGTGCCCCTCTTCCCTCTTTTCCCACTTATATGTCTGGGGATTGATCACACTTCTTTAATGACCGAGATTAATGTTAAGTAGAATTATGTTAATGGTCCGCTAGGCTCATTCCACTTTATTAAATAAAGCTGTTAGAAAATGAATATGATTATGGATTTTGCTATTGTTAATGAGGCGTGGCAGAAAACAGTGTCGAGTATTTTCCTAATTGTTGTTTTGATATGATTATTAGGATCTGTTCCACTGGGCTCAGTACTGTTCTGAGCACACAGGTTTTTCTGTCACTCATGTGTGTGTGTGTGTGTGTGCCTGCGTGTATCAAAACACAAGATCTTGCTATAGTTTCAACAAGCTGTACAGATTTACAGTAGCACGGAAATCAAAACCTGCTCTTTCAAAGTATTAACCATACACAACTTCTCTAAGGTTTCATGTGCCAGTGTGAGATTCCAAACCTCCCTCTGAGGCAGATCTGAAGATCTTTGAAGACAGAAACATGAGAACTGTCTGGATTAATATACTTCTCTCTGAGATGCCCCACCTGTGTGTGTGTGTGTGTGTGTGTGACACTGCACATGTGGGACACAGCACACGTGACACAGAGGCCAAACTCATAACGGCTGTCTCCCAGCTGTGGACTTTCTCCTTTGGGCCAATCTCTACTTCCTCCCCTCCTCCTAGCCACCTCTCCTGCCATCCCTACATCCCGAGGACCAACCTCCCTGAGAAGCAGACACCAGGGCACTTAACCCCAGTAGCCCTCCCCAGAAAACAACGTCACTTCAGCACAGCTCACATTTATAAATGATTTATGAAATAAGAGGGGGAATAAATAAACAAGACGTTTGGACCTGCTGCTGCCAGTGGCTGTGTGAGCTCTTTGTGTTCTGCAAATCCATGATGTCTGGGGTTGGGCTCTGCAGAGCGGCTGGAGGTTTGTCGTTTTAGACTTCAGCGTTGAAAGGGAGAAGGCCACATGCAGAGATACCCCCCTGTCCTTGTCAGTTTGGTTTCTCCCACTGAGAGAAGTGGGATAATCCACCAATTATTTGGGCTAGTACGCTGGAATGTTTTCCCCCAAAGTAACAGATGACATCAAATGGTGGTGTATCTGAAGACGTCAGATTCTTGGATCTCTTGATCATAAACATGTTTTCTGGAATTTTCCATGGAAAATTGGGAACTACAAATCCAAGAAAAAAATTACAAATTCAGTGCAAAAAGTACAGAAAGCTATAGATAACAAACCTATTTCTTGATGATTTATTTCTCTCTTTCATCCTCAGAAAGGTCATGCAGAGGTCAGTTTGGTACTCCTGCTGTGGAAAGGTGAGCAGGACGTTTTTCAGCCCATTGATTGGGTCTGATGATTCACTATGTATTGTAGGATTTTAAGGGGTGCAACCTCTTCTATAATCCCCCCCCCCCTCCCCCAAAAAACAAAAACACATGATGAATCAATATGCAGTGTAAAAGATTACAGAATACCATCCATTTTTTAAGACCATCTTAATTATCTTTGCTCTCTCTGACCTTAGAGAAAGACGGGAGGAAGGAGAGAGGAAGGACACACACAGACCAACTGAGAGAAGGAGAGGAAGGACACACACAGACCGACTGAGAGAAGGAGAGGAAGGACACACACAGACCGACTGAGAGAAGGAGAGGAAGGACACACACAGACAGACTGAGCCCATCAAATATTAAGAGCCTATATTAGCCGTCCCTTTGTCACCTCCATCACCACCGCACATACAGTGAGGGAAAAAAGTATTTGATCCCCTGCTGATTTTGTACCTTTTCCCACTGACAAAGAAATGATCAGTCTATAATTTTAATGGTAGGTTTATTTGAACAGTGAGAGACAGAATAACAACAACAAAATCCAGAAAAACGCATGACAAAAATGTTATAAATTGATTTACATTTTAATGATGGAAATAAGTATTTTACCCCCTCTCAATCAGAAAGATTTCTGGCTCCCAGGTGTCTTTTATACAGGTAACGAGCTGAGATTAGGAGCACACTCTTAAAGGGAGTGCTCCTAATTTCAGTTTGTTACCTGTATAAAAGACACCTGTCCACAGAAGCAATCAATCAATCAGATTCAAAACTCCACCATGGCCAAGACCAAAGAGCTCTCCAAGGATGTCGGGGACAAGATTGTAGACCTACACAAGGCTGGAATGGGCTATAAGACCATCGCCAAGCAGCTTGGTGAGAAGGTGACAACAGTTGGTGCGATTATTTGCAAATGGAAGAAACACGTATCCGTGAAGGACTGAAATCCTGCAGCGCCCGCAAGGTTCCCCTGCTCAAGAAAGCACATATACAGGGCCGTCTGAAGTTTGCCAATGAACATCTGAATGATTCAGAGGAGAACTGGGTGAAAGTGTTGTGGTCAGATGAGACCAAAATGGAGCTCTTTGGCATCAACTCAACTCGCCGTGTTTGGAGGAGGAGGAATGCTGCCTATGACCCCAAGAACACCATCCCCACCATCAAACATGGAGGTGGAAACATTATGTTTTTCTGCTAAGGGGACAGGACAACTTCACCGCATCAAAGGGACGATGGACGGGGCCATGTACCGTCAAATCTTGGGTGAGAACCTCCTTCCCTCAAGCCAGGGCATTGAAAATGGGTCGTGGATGGGTATTCCAGCATGACAATGACCCAAAACACACGGACAAGGCAACAAAGGAGTGGCTCAAGAAGAAGCACATTAAGGTCCTGGAGTGGCCTAGCCAGTCTCCAGACCTTAATCCCATAGAAAATCTGTGGAGGGAGCTGAAGGTTCGAGTTGCCAAACGTCTTAACGACTTGGAGAAGATCTGCAAAGAGGAGTGGGACAAAATCCCTCCTGAGATGTTTGCAAACCTGGTGGCCAACTACAAGAAAAGTCTGACCTCTGTGATTGCCAACAAGGGTTTTGCCACCAAGTACTAAGTCATGTTTTGCAGAGGGGTCAAATACTGATTTCCCTCATTAAAATGCAAATCAATTCATAACATTTTTGACATGCGTTTTTCTGGATTGTCTCTCACTG
The DNA here is from genome assembly GCF_964263955.1 of Coregonus lavaretus. Lineage (NCBI taxonomy): Eukaryota > Metazoa > Chordata > Actinopteri > Salmoniformes > Salmonidae > Coregonus > Coregonus lavaretus. The sequence continues at coordinate 42,246,849 of NC_139991.1, read as the reverse complement.
TTCAAATAAACCTACCATTAAAATTATAGACTGATCATTTCTTTGTAAGTGGGCAAACGTACAAAATAAGCAGGGGATCAAATACTTTTTTCCCTCACTGTAATGGTTGGTATGTTGGGGTGTGTGATGTGTTTTGGATGTTAGGGACATAGGGTGTGAGGTGTTAGAAGGGTAGGGAGTAGCCTAGCAGGGTGAGGTGTTACGAGGGTAGGGAGTAGCCTAGCAGGGTGTGTGAGCTGTCTCAAAGGGCAGGTGTTAGGGACACAGGGGTGAGGAGTTAGGAGGGTAGGGAGTAGCCTAGCAGGGTAAGGAGTTAGGAGGGTAGGGAGTAGCCTAGCAGGGTGTGTGGTGTTAAGAGGGTAGGGAGTAGCCTAGCAGGGTAAGGAGTTAGGAGGGTAGGGAGTAGCCTAGCAGGGTATGTGGTGTTAGGAGGGTAGGGAGTAGCCTAGCAGGGTTTGTGGTGTTAGGAGGGTAGGGAGCAGCCTAGCAGGGTATGTGGTGTTAGGAGGGTAGGGAGTAGCCTAGCAGGGTTTGTGGTGTTAAGAGGGTAGGGAGTAGCCTAGCAGGGTTTGTGGTGTTAGGAGGGTAGGGAGCAGCCTAGCAGGGTTTGTGGTGTTAGGAGGGTAGGGAGTAGCCTAGCAGGGTTTGTGGTGTTAGGAGGGTAGGGAGTAGCCTAGCAGGGTGTGTGGTGTTAGGAGGGTAGGGAGTAGCCTAGCAGGGTGTGTGGTGTTAGGAGGGTAGGGAGTAGCCTAGCAGGGTTTGTGGTGTTAGGAGGGTAGGGAGTAGCCTAGCAGGGTAAGGAGTTAGGAGGGTAGGGAGTAGCCTAGCAGGGTAAGGAGTTAGGAGGGTAGGGAGCAGACTAGCAGGGTTTGTGGTGTTAGGAGGGTAGGGAGTAGCCTAGCAGGGTAAGGAGTTAGGAGGGTAGGGAGTAGCCTAGCAGGGTAAGGAGTTAGGAGGGTAGGGAGTAGCCTAGCAGGGTAAGGAGTTATGAGGGTAGGGAGTAGCCTAGCAGGGTAAGGAGTTAGGAGGGTAGGGAGTAGCCTAGCAGGGTATGTGGTGTTAGGAGGGTAGGGAGTAGCCTAGCAGGGTATGTGGTGTTAGGAGGGTAGGGAGTAGCCTAGCAGGGTAAGGAGTTAGGAGGGTAGGGAGTAGCCTAGCAGGGTTTGTGGTGTTAGGAGGGTAGGGAGTAACCTAGCAGGGTATGTGGTGTTAGGAGGGTAGGGAGTAGCCTAGCAGGGTGTGTGGAATTAGGAGGGTAGGGAGTAGCCTAGCAGGGTGTGTGAGCTGTCTCAAAGGGCAGACTGTACTGTAGGAGAGGCACAGTGGTTGGAGACAGAGTGGACTGCCAGTCTAACGTGCTGACCTCATCTAGTGCAGTTCCATTAATAAATACGCACGCAAACGACCCCACCCTTCCCAGAGTCCCCTGCATTCTCTGTACCGACCGACTTGCGGTAGCGTTAGCTCCCAACAGGAGAAAATCCAGACTTTGACATCGATTAAAAGTTCAATTCTGTTCCAGTTCACCTACGGTGGAAAATGTGGTGTATTCTACCCAGACGTTGTCAATAAGCCACACAGGCGAGACAACCCCTAAAAGCAAGCCAAGGGCGACAGTGACAGTGACAGCAGAGCGCCACAGAGCTCCCTTAAGTTCATATGGAGTTAATGGTAGGAATTATTTTGAGCTCAGACAGCTCTCTCCCGCTCGTCATCTCTCTCTCTCTCTCTCTCCCTCCCTCCCTCCCTCCCTCTCTCCCTCCATCCCTTTCCTATGACAGTTAAGGTCGCAGAGTGTTACATGACTGTGGCGATGCCCTCCCTAAAGCCCTATGCTCTCTTGCCTGTCTGTCTGTCCCCCCCTCTCTCCTATTCCCTGATGACGCCCGGCCAAGCCAAGCCTTTTCACACTGAATGAAAGAGAATATAAAATCTCTTGGAGCGTTGAGTGATATTGTAAGAGGGTGAATGGGGGTGGAGGACACATTAAGCTTTTCCAGCGGGCAGCCGGGCACTGTGTGTCTCTACCCTCCACGTTGGCTGGGCCTGTTGGCTGGGCCTGGTATGCCAGGCCAGGGTGGGGCGGGGCTGTAGGGGTGGGGTCTGGCGGGTGCTGAAAGGAGTGGTTTGATGGTGGTCCCCAGGGCCCTGCGCTAGAGAGGTCGTATAATCCTGACTGTGATGACTGTTCTACCATGCACACTCACACTATCACACTCACCCCGATCTACCCACAGACTTTCCGTTCTACACACACATCACTGTCGTTCCATTCATACACACACACACACGTTTTCTCCCTCGCTTGTTGTTTCTCTCTCCCTTACTCTCTCTTCTCTCAGTTCTGACTGATGCACTCTCCCCATCTCTCTCCACCCCCCCCCCCCCCTTCTCTCTCCCGCCATCTGACACAGTATCTTATTAATTATTCAGGCAACACACGGGTAAATCGCTACCCTGCCCTCACCCCTCACCCTTAGCCCCCCTTCCACACCGGGTCCAAAATGCTCTGGCACACGAGCAGGAGCAGGTATTCGGGGAAAATAACCCACATTTGAAGAGGTTTAGGATTTCATAAACACACCTTGATCCTTAAAGCTCCTTTAAGCCTGATTCCATTTCATATTGCAGGACAAAGTCTAGTTTGATGCTTAAGGGAGAGCAGTTGAAGAGTATAATGTGAGAAATAGAGTTACGAATATAATACATGTGTTTGTCCCGTCAATACATGTGTGTGACTCCATGTGCGTCTCCTGTCTGTTCGTGAGGGGACTGCACCGAATGCATTTGGCATGTGTACAGGTGTATAAAAGTTTCCATTGTGTGTGTGTGTGTGTGTGTGTGTGTGTGTGTGTATGTATATGCATAGTGCATGCATGCAGTTGCCCTCCCCACAGGGTTCCTGTCCCACAGACACATTTTCTCCTCATCTGCGTTTAAGGCCATTAATATTGCACCAGGCGCAGTGGCAGGGTTAAATGGATGAGAGAGGAAGGGGGCTGAATGTCAGACACAACCTCCCTCTCTTCCTCTCCTCCTCTCTGATGCAGCGTGACATGGGGAGTCCAGGGGTTGTCATTCCTTAGTCTACACAGGGACAGGATCCAGAGGCCAAAGCAACAACATGTGTTCCCTGTTTGGATGAATATACGATCCTTTTCATCCTCTTTCCATTAGCAGCAGCTCCCACTGTTCTCTCTATTATCTATCTATCTATCTATCTATCTATCTATCTATCTATCTATCTATCTATCTATCTATCTATCTATCTATCTATCTATCTATCTATCTATCTATCCTCTTTTCTATCTATCTATCTATCTATCTATCTATCTATCTATCTATCTATCTATCTATCTATCTATCTATCTATCTATCTATCCTCTTTTCTATCTATCTATCTATCTATCTATCTATCTATCTATCCCCTCCCAGCACAGGTCTCATGGAGAATGAAAGCAAAGGTTGTTTTATGAAAATATGCATCATGTCTCATTATTTTTCATTTGATCCCCATTTCAAGAGGATACCCACACACCTCTGTTTGCTTATTCCACTCCACTAACATCCAAATTCCCCCAAATAACCCCCAAGATGATATTTCTATTTAAAGGGGTTCTTCGGGATTGGTACTTGGTAAAGTATGCTAGTAGATACCCATAGACCTCCAGGTATTGCGCTAATGCTAGTTATCATTGGCTCGCAAAACTTCCTCTAATGTCCTTCATACTGGACAGAGACATAAAAATGGTATCCACAAGTTAATCTGACACTGGGGAAGTACATAAAGGGCCTCATTGCCAAAATCCCAAAGTATCCCTTTAAACTAGAGGCATGTAAGAGCCTGTATGAGTCAACTCAAACACGTAAATAAACCCATTACTAGACAAAGAGATACTTTAGCCTAGGAGTCAGTCGTCTAAGGACAAAATACATTAACCAACCCCTTTCTAGTCTACAGCGCTCATCTGGCCCCTCAACACAAAAATCCCTATCACAGAGGACTATCATGCCATGCGGAGAACACTTGCTTCTGTGTTGCTTTTTAAATTAGATCCCTACTCCCATAATTATCATTCACGACAGATACATGTTGTGGTCTATGTGGGCAGGAGAAGCAGGAGGCAGGTTTTAGAGGCTAAGGAGAATTGACATCAGCGGGGTCACCTGGAGGTTATGCAAACGGAATGAGCAACTGAAAAATTAAAGGCATGAGCTCACGAAACCTGCACTCAGAGCATCAGGGCACCTGGAGACGAGCTGTGAAAAGAGCCTGGGGGGGAGACACACATGGACACACACATACACACACACAAGCACATGCACAAACACGTGCGCACACACAGATAGGTGTGTACACGCACCCACACACTCTGCTGGTATTAATGCAATGCCCTCACTGCCTCGACTCCACATTGCCTTCCACATGGCTAACAGACTTGCACACACACATACAAATTCACATTCTCTTCCTCACAGACAGAAACACACACACACATTCACACATCCATTCCCAGTGATTGAGTGCTCAGTGAAGTGAGAAGTGAGGGATACAGACAGAACCTCTATAGATGCACAGACATACACTCCCATGGACAGATGACAGACAGATAAGGCATACACACACACACACACACACACACACACACACACACCGTGCTCCCTGTGATTGAATGCTCAGTGGAGTGTAAGGTGCGAGCTGCACTCTGTGTTGTTGGGCAGGGTCAAGGGGCTGGGCGCTCCATGCGCTCCATCTCTCCGAGGTTACCTGCCCAATTACCAGCACTGTCAGGGTGTACCACTGGAATAGCCAACCACACACTGTAAAGGGAGCATGAGAGGGAAACACAAAGAGAGTTCTCAATTCACCCCCCCCCCCCCGCTATTCCAACAATACACACAACATTACTCTAACACACAAAACAAACTGCAATGCCTCTAGAGTACACATGCCATTGTCCTAGTTACGATGTGACGGTGACGGTGACGGTGACGATGCAGAAGAATCTGTTCCACTTTGTTTGGGTGTTGTTTTACCTGTGCCTTCAGAAAGTATTCCCACCCCTTGACTTTTTCCACATTTTCTTGTGTTACGGCCTGAATTAAACATTTATTAAATGTAGATTGTGTCACTGATCTACACACAATACTCCATAATGTCAAAGTGGAACTATCTTTTAAGACATTTTTACAAATTAATACAAAATGAAAAGCTGAAATGTCTAGCGTCAATAAGTATTCAACCCCTTTGTTATGGCAAGCCTAAATAACTTCAGCAGTAATCAATTGCTTAACAAGTCAGATAATAAATTGCATGGACTTACTCTGTGTGCAATAATGGTGTATAACATTATTTTTCTAATGACTACCCCATATCTGTCAAGTAGTGAATTTCGATTTAATTTTGGGGGCAAAAACAACACATCACTGAGTACCACTCTTCATATTTTCAAGCATGGTGGTGGCTGCATCATGTTATGGGTATGCTTGTCATCAGCAAGGACTACATAGTTGTTTTAGGATAAAAATAAAAGAAATAGAGCTAAGCACAGGCAAAGTCCTTTCAGCAGGATAATAACCAAAAACGTAAGGCCAAATATACACTGGAGTTACTTACCAAGACAACATTAAATGTGAGGCCTAGTTACAGTTTTGACTTAAATCGACTTGAAAATCTAGGGCAAGACTTGAAAATGGCTGTCTAGCAATGATCAACAACCAACTTGACAGCACTTGAAGAATTTAAAAAAGACAAATGGGCAAATATTGTACAATCCAAGCAAAACTCTTAGAGATTTACCCAGAAAGACTTACAGCTGTAATTGCTGCCAAAGGAGATTCTAACATGTATTGAGTGGGTTGAATACTTTAAAATATATTAGTGTTTTATTTTCCATTAATAAAAATATAAAAATTGAATTTTTCTGCCACTTTGACAGAGGTTTTTGTGTAGATCGTTGACAAAAATTACAATTAAATCCATTATAATCCCACTTTGTATCACAACAAATGTGGAAAAAGTCAAGGTGTGTGAATAATTTTTGAATGCACTGTATATTATAATTCTGTCCAACTGTCACACCAGGGACTCAAAAGGCCTTGGAATAAACTGTTTTTTCTCTAAAATATTAACTCTACAGCCCTAAACTCATCAACTCATCCGAGTCTCTTGGACCAATTCAGCATACCACCAAAACTGGACACTTGGACTGTCCTTGGCAGACCTAATGGACGTTTACAAATGGACGTTTTCAGAAGTATTCTGACACTTCAGGCACCAAATGTACCTGCCTTGTTAAAACTAAAATTGAGGGAAATAAATATAAATAATAAACAGCTATTCAATTATCCCGACTAAATGGAGTTAGACAGCCTACCTGAGGCATCATCTGAGGAACATTTGGGAGCGGCGCTGAGTATGCTGTCAGTGTGGCGGTGTTTGCTCAACTCCTACTGTGTGTGTGCTTGTCATTGAATGCTCTATTTGGACTTTTTGGAAAGAACCCCCAGAATTGTTTCCTTTTCCATTTCACATAAGGCTTACACAACCCCCTTGGTAATACCAGAGAGAAATACACTTTGTTGTCAGAAGTGGGTAAGCTGGTTTTTCTTCTATGTTCAGAGTCAGTTTGAGTTTAGAGAAGGGGGGTTGTCATTGCTACTAGGACTTGGCTCATCCTGCCTCAGTGTATTTCAGCTGCTGCCAACTGCCCAGTGTGATGGTTCCTCTGTGTGTTCCTCTCTGTGTCTCACCAGAACTGTGGTTTGTCTGTTAAGATGTGATTGATGCTACCCAGATGCTACACTGAAAGTGTTCTGAAGTTGTTTTGCATAAGACTACGCTATTGAGATAGAGCGCTAGGGTTGGACCGATTCATTATTGAACGAGTAAAACCAAGTGTCTTTACTTGTTTTGTTGTTGGTTGGCACAAAGTGTGCCTGTCTCCAAAGTTCCATGGGCAAAGTTATAAATTAAAAGCCTATTTGAACTATTTTACAGTCCCTGTCATTGTTGAGCTAATTGCATTTCTTTCACTTTCAAATTGCAGGTGCAATTTCTTTGATTTTAAAAACATACTGTGTCTTGTCTGGATTGTGATGAAAGCAAATATAATTTAAGATAATTGAATGAAAAACAACCTTAAATATCTTTGAACCAGTCCTTTGAGTTAGTTAGCACAACACATATCTCTGTCTATGTTTCATTCATCGCTGTACTGCAAACATTTATTTGATATCATAAGAGCAGTGTAGATAGGATACAAGGCTTTGGTGAAATGAGAAGGAAAGACATGCCTGTCATTTAAATTTCCATCTACATCTTAATAGACAAGATTACTACAAGGTTGAAGTGAAGGATGAAAAGCTAATGGGAGGTGTGTGAGATCATGTGTGTGTGTGTGTGTGTGTGTGTGTGTGTGTGTGTGTGTGTGTGCCCTAGTGCTCTGCTTTCATCACAGCAGGTGTGTTTTTTTATTTGTAATGAATGACTACATTGGTAATTTTCACCTGTGTAAACTTGGCTCGAAACGTGTCTCGAACCTCTTTCGTCTTTCCCCCTCAAACACACACACACGGTAGGTCCCCCTCAGTTGCATGAGACGCTATCTCACCATTCCCGACAGTCTAAACACGTCATCACAACAACTCACACTGTAAGTGCCTTGTGTCAAAACCCCTAGAGAACTGTACGTCAGGTAAGTAGCTATCCAAACTGAATATTCCACCAAAGAGAAGACTAGCAGACTAGCATACAAAGCATGGTAAGAAACAGGCTAGTAAAGCTAGTGAAATAAACCTCTCTGTTCAGTCAGTTCATTGTTCTACTAGCTGGGTCAGAGTGCTGAGTCCGGTTCAGAGGATGTCAGTGACTCATTCATTCAGCCCCCAGGGTCTCCTCTCTCTTCTTCTCATACTGTATATCTTCCCCTTTCCCTCTGGCTGCGTCTCTCTTTCTGTCTTTCTTTTATTCTTTCTTTCTAATGGTCCTGCTTACTCCCGCTGTTGCTCTATCCTACAACAGCTGTGAGGCAGGGTTAGGGTCGAGTGAGAACGCACACACACAGGGATCTGCTACTGTTAGGCTTGAATGCGGCTGAGATGAGGGAGACACAGGGCTGTATTTTCCCATGCCAACAGTTGGCTGCTGGATAAGTCCATGACTGAGGAGAGAGACCTCTGCCGCCCCCTGTGTCCCTCGTCTGGCCCCTGGCCCAATGTCCCTGTCCACTCTCCTGCTGGGGCACTGAATGGACTGCCTGTGAATGTGTGTGTGTGTGTGTGTGTGTGTGTGTGTGTGTGTGTGTGTGTGTGTGTGTGTTTATGTGTGATAATAGCCAATCACAGGAGGGGTTCTGTCATTCAGCCATCAGCCATTCAGCCACCAGTCCCAACAACCGGCCCCCGGCCCCAGGCAAGTCATCTGTCTTCAAACTGGGAGCTCCCCAGTCTCTCACTGGGGAAGCTTGCTCCATTTCTCTCCTTCCTCCTATTTTTTATTCCAGTTTTATGAATGTGTCTCTGTCTCTCATTTTCTCTCTGTTCTCTCCATGTCTTACCATCTCCCTCTCTTTTTTCTTTTCAACTCAATCCCTTCCTCCGTCGCTCCATACCCCTCTGTGTCCATCCAGTCCCTGAGTTTGTAAAGAGCCTCCCCTGCAGAGGGAGTTGAAAGCATTCTTCTCACTCCCCTGTCATCAGGGCCTTTTGAATAACTATCCCAATAAAGTCAACAACAGTGCCCCCACCACGTTCCCCCCCAGCCCACCTCTTTTCCTCCATCCTCTCCATGCCGGCCCAGCGGCCCCCTCCCTTAGTGTTGATGAATGGGGCCATCAGGCAGGCCAGCTGCCCCGGAGGTGAGCAGGCTGCCCCCGCTGGGCGAAAGGGAGGAAGAGGAGAGGGGTAGGAGGGGAGATGAGGGAGGATGGGAGGCTAGGGTTGGGCCAGCATGCCAAAGCGCACACTGGGCTGAAATTGGAAGGAAGAGGTGTAGTGGAAACAGAGGAGAGGGAGGGATGGGGAGAGGGCCGGTCAAACAGAGGGGTACAGGATACACACACAAACGGGTGCCATTCCCAGCGCCAACAACTCAGCGGGCAATATGGATACACGCACAACATGTTTGTGCCCACTGTCCACGGCTGCAGGCTTGTGACTTTCCACACAGAGCTACCTCTCGTGACCCTCTCTCTTCTGAGCCTAGTGTCTACTGTTATTTTGCTTGATGTTTTGAAGTGAAATGTCATCATTCATCCAATCCCCCACCATAGATGATCATCATGCATATTCATTTCCTGTTAAGGTCAATGGTAATTACATGTAAGAGACATGAGAGAAGTGTGTTTCAATTGTAACTATCTATAGGCATGCCTCAGGGTACATAGTCTTAGTACACTGTATACTAAGTGGTATGATCTTTACAGAACATATATATATACACATTTTGTAACATGACCTCTGTCTTACGCTCTCCATAAAGACTATCTAATCTTTATGGTACACATACACTGAGCACACAAAACATTAGGAACACCTTCCTAATACTGAGTTGCACCCCTTTTTGCACTCAGAACAGCAACAATTCGTCGGGGCATGGACTCTACAAGGTGTCGAAAGCGTTCCACAGGGATGCTGGCCACTGTTGACGCCAATGCTTCCCACAGATGTGTCAAGTTGGCTGGATGTCCTTTGGGTGGTGGACCATTCTTGATACACACAGGAAACTGTTGAGCGTGAAAATCCCAGCAGCGTTGCAGTTCTTGGCACCTACTACCATACCCTGTTCAAAAGGCACTTACATTTTTTGTCTTGCCCATTCACAATCCATGTCTCAATTGTCTCAAGGCTTAAAAATCCTTCTTCAACCTGTCTCCTCCCCTTCATCTACACTGATTGAAGTGGATTTACCAGGTGACATCAATAAAGGATCATAGCATTCACCTGGAGTCACCTGGTCAGTCTGTCATGGAAAGAGCAGGTGTTCTTAATTTTTTGTATACTCAGTGCATATACATAATCACTGCATGGAAATTCCTACAGAATTTGAAAAAGAGAGGGATAGGATAGAGAGAGAGAGACACAGAGAGAGAGAGAGAAAGGAAAGGGATAGAGGATACCTAGTCAGTTGAACAACTGAATGCAATCCAACAAAATGTGTTCCACATCCCCTCTTAACCCAACCCCTCTGAATCAGAGAGAGAGAGTGAGAGAGTGAATAGAGGCCATTGATATTGTGACTCACATATGGATTGTTAATTGGACAAAAACAAATTGCCTGTGGTGTCCTACAGTAAATCTGCTAGAATACGTTTACGGAATTAGTAATACATTCATAATTACAGCATGGTTATTTCCTGCAAACAGTGATATCTGCCACACAGCTGGCCATTTATCAAATAAATATGAACAAGGAAACTGTTAAAATAAAATTGACTAAGATCATTGGCATACATAAGGCATTGGCTAATAACGGTCTTCAATAAGTCCTTGCTGTGCCCCCACACACACGTACTTTACATATGTGATCATCCTCTCCTATGCTGCCACCTGCCAAATACCTAGCCATGCTGCCCTCTATTCATATAAACTACACTAGCACAGTGCTGCTCGTATAGCTACTGCTAGCAGCTAGCTGTCCACGATAGAGATAAAGAGAAAGAAAGCATCGCTACAACACTGTATATAGACATAATATGACATTTGAAATGTCTTTATTCTTTTGGAACTTGTGTGAGTGTAATATATGCTTATTTCACTTTTGTTTATGTAAACATATATTTCCCATGCCAATAAAGCCCCTTGACTTGAATTGAGAGAGAGAAAGAGAGAGAGAGAGAGAGAGAGAGCGAGAGCGAGAGAAGGCAAAATATGGATAATCAATGGGTAGGAGAATGCAGAAAGACTTTGGGGAAGAGAGGGAGGAAGAGGGAGAGGATATAGAGGACAATTCTTCCACACATCAATCTGAGACTAAAGGAAGGGAGGATAAAGTTAGGATGAGATGGTGCTGTTGAACAGGGATGTGCATCAAGCCTGCACAAGCCATATGGCTGAGACACTATGTACTGTAAACAACATATCACAACACTAAGACTGAGTCAAAACATCAGGGAAACAGGTGGGCTGGAGTTATGGGTAGTTTACCCAGAACTGCCTCCAACGACTAGGTCCGCCCTTGATTCGTTTTGATTAGTCTTGGAGCTCCTGCTCTTCTCCTCCCTGCCGGTGCAGCTAACAGACTAGACGGTTCTCTTCATAAAACCTCTCTCTCCAACTCACTTGCTCTCCTTACCTTCCCATCCTTACTCATTTGGGAACTGTTTATTTTCCTAAGCAAGCCGTGTTGCCAGAACAAATGCAGCAGAGCTCTGTGAAGATGGCTTTAGAAGAAGGAGCCCTGAACTCTACCTGAGGGAGAGAACTTTGTCTCTCTTCTAGCCCCGGCCAGACCTCAGAGCCAGCCCAGCCACAGCTGTGTTGAATATTTCCCTCTCTGTTCAGTTCATTTGGCGGTGATGTGAGTCCTGTTAGCCCCCAGGACATGGTGTAGTGAACAGGGCTGGCTATCAAAGCAAAGCAGCAGAACCACCCAGTCAGACAGACTGCAATATGAGGTATATGAGTCCATGGCCACTGGGGCTACAGAGACAGGACAGGACAGGCAGCTGCACAGCGATGAAACCTTATACATACACACCATTGGATCAAACCCACCCAGTCAGAGTGGTCTGTCTGGAGTTACACTACCATATCAGTCTGGACATACAGGAGTCACCTGACCTCTGACTGTCTTAACTTCTCCTTGATCTTTACAACTCTCCCATTCACTCAGTGGTGGGAAAGATGAGAGCGGGCCATGGAAGTCTGCCAATCATCTCCTCCTTCTCCTTCCTCTCCTCCCTCTCAGTGGTTCAGACTGATAGCTGCTCAATCATTACTCACAGCTCAAGGCAGAGAAGCAGCAGAGGACTTTAAAATGTGATTGTTGTTCCGTTGCTCACAGAAAAGAGAGGAGGGCTTCAGGAGGAGAGGAAGTAGGAGGATGGCTAGAAAGGTAGATGAAGGACGGGGATAACGTTGGTCAGCTCAGACTTTTTCAAACCTTTTTTCAGTGCAATGTGGTGTACGGTTTGGATGTCCAACACAGCATGTGCATGTGTGTCTGATGACGTGTCAGGCAGGTAAAGACCCATACAGAGCAGCCAGTGTGAGGTAGGGGGCCATTCAATCAGAGAGAATTAAGAGATAAACATGGACTGAAAGACTCATCTTATCTCATCCCTTCCAGGCCCTCTGAGCCTCTCCTCTTAGCCTCTCCTCCACACCAGCTCCAGGCTTAGCAGGATGTGTGTTTTTGTCTCCAGGACAGGGATTTGGCCCGGACGTGACCACACAATCCGCTCATTCACAAAAAAAACAAATAGTGACCTTAATGGGCCAGTCTCCACGTGGCAGTGAAACCCTGAAACCAAGGAGCAGGCAGCTCAGACAGGCCAGACATACTTAGTGCTGCTACTGCTGCTACTGCCCACATCCTCCTCAGGTAAACCCAGGCTCACTAACTCCAATCCAGGGCGAGGCACGAGGGGAAATGACTGTATGTATCTATCGTAGTCCTATAGCCTATTATAACACAACTATATGTGAGGACCGGTAAGAGTGACCAGTCTAGCTTTGATGGCATGCATACAATTGAAGTCGGAAGTTTCCACACACCTTAGCCAAATACATTTAAACTCAGTTTTTCACAATTCCTGTCCTTTAATCCTAGTAAAAATTCACTGTCTTAGGTCAGTTAGGATCACCACTTTATTTTAAGAATGTGACATGCCAGAATAATAGTAGAGAGAATGATTTATTTCAGCTTTTATTTCTTTCATCACATTCCCAGTGGGTCAGAAGTTTACATACACTCAATTAGTATTTGGTAGCGTTGTCGTTAAATTGTTTAACTTGGGTCAAACGTTTCGGGTAGCCTTCCACAAGCTTCCCACAATAAGTTGGGTGAATTTTGGCCTATTCCTCCTGACAGAGCTGGTGTAACTGAGTCAGGTTTGTAGGCCTCCTTGCTCGCACACGCTTTTTCAGTTCTGCCCACACATTTTCTATAGGATTGAGGTCAGGGCTTTGTGATGGCCACTCCACTACCTTGACTTTGTTGTCCGTAAGCCATTTTGCCATAACTTTGGAAGTATGCTTGGGGTCAATGTCTATTTGGAAGACCCATTTGCGACCAAGCTTTAACTTCCTTACTGATGTCTTGAGATGTTGCTTCAATATATCCACATAATTTTCCTTCCTCATGATGCCATCTATTTTGTGAAGCGCACCAGTCCCTCCTGCAGCAAAGCACTCCCACAACATGATGCTGCCACCCCCGTGCTTCACGGTTGGAATGGTGTTCTTCGGCTTGCAAGCATTCCCCTTTTTCCTCCAAACATAACGATGGTCATTATGGCTAAACAGTTCTATTTTTGTTTAATCAGACCAGAGGACATTTCTCCAAAAAGTACAATATTTGTCCCCATGAGCAGTTTTTTATGGCGGTTTTGGAGCTGTGGCTTCTTCCTTGCTGAGCGGCCTTTCAGGTTATGTCGATATAGGACTCGTTTTACTGTGGATATAGATACTTTTGTACCGGTTTCCTCCAGCATCTTCACAAGGTCCTTTGCTGTTGTTCTGGGATTGATTTGCACTTTTCGCACCAAAGTACATTAATCTCTAGGAGACAGAACGCATCTCCTTCCTGAGCGGTATGACGGCTGCGTGGTCCCATGGTGTTTATACTTGCGTACTATTGTTTGTACAGATGAACGTGGTACCTTCAGGCATTTGGAAATTGCTCCCAAGGATGAACCAGACTTGTGGAGGTCTACACATTTTTTTCTGAGGTCTTGGCTGATTTCTTTTGATCATGATGTCAAGCAAAGAGGCACTGAGTTTGAAGGCAGGCCTTGAAATACATCCACAGGTACACTTCCAATTGACTCAAATGATGTCAATTAGCCTATCAGAAGCTTCTAAAGCCATGACATCATTTTCTGGAATTTCCCAAGCTTTTTAAAGGAACAGTCAACTGCGTGTATGTAAACTTCTGACCCACTGGAATTGTGATACAGTGAATTAATCTGTCTGTAAACAATTGTTGGAAAAATTACTTGTGTCATGCACAAAGTAGATGTCCTAAAGGACTTACCAAAACTATAGTTTGTTAACAAGAAACTTGTGGAGTGGTTGAAAAACAAGTTTTAATGACTCCAACCTAAGTGTATGTAAACTTCCGACTTCAACTGTATATACAGCTTTGGACAGGCGTATAGCCACACTTTTATTTTTAATATCAACAGTATTGAAATCTTAAATAAAGAACACACTAAAAGCTAGAATATCCGGCAAAGCAGCCGGCCTCAAATATTCCAACCATCATATTCCAGCAGTAGAAAATTATGAGATGACTGAGTGAAAATAACGACAGGCTATACAGTCATCATTGCATTAGAGTGGAGGATGGCTTGTTAAACCAAGCAGAAGGGTTGAGCCCAAGGGATATATCTATTTATCTCCAGTGTGCAGCAGGCTCTAATGGTGTCAAAGTCTATGAGTGTTACTCCGCCCAGAGCAGCACAGTGTGAGTGGCTAGTCAAGTTAAATGGCTCGCGCTAATGCTAATTACTGCTAACAGCCCAGTAACAGGAGTCCATCATCATAGAGGAAGATAAAAGGGTCAAATAGAGTCATAGGCACACAGACAATTGCCACACCTACAGTATAATAGTAGACGTACAGCATACAGTATAATAAACTGCTTGTGGTTAAAGTGATATCCAGCGATGTGACTCGTTTCATGAAACTAGGCGTATGTCGCGGGTGTAGGTAATCCTTTCTAAGGCATAAAAAAATATATATCACGTAGTAGAACTGCATAAGTGTTGCTCTCCACTTTCTGGAGGACCGAGTTTTGAAATCAGTGGAATTAGAGTATGATAGCTAAGGAGATGGAGAAAATGCTGGTGTTTGATTGCAAATATGCAGACGGAGTCAAAAAGAGAACAGACAGAAGTCTGCTGTATAAAACGCCTGTCTCCGGATTACATCTTCAAACTAAGGGCAACCATGGCATCCGTGACAGATAGGGAGAAGCGTCCATACATGTACACGGGTAAGATAGTCTAGCTAGCTACATTTTCAGACATAACACGTTTCTAATTTTGTCAGAAAGTCATTTTCATTTCAAGTTCAAGTGTACTGTTAGCTAGCTAGCTAATGTTAGCTGGCTGGCTCGCTAGCTAACGTTACGTGTATGATCTGTGTAGTTATATTATTCGTATCTCAGAGCCATTTGCATTTCTAGTTATAGCCTAATGTTAGCTAGCTAACATTGAACCTGGTTGGTTAGCTACCCGCAGATTCATGCAGGGTAGTAACGTTATGAGTTGGGATTATGGTTAATTGTTTAGCTAGCTAGCTACATTTCTAAACAAAAGACTCCACTATGCAAGTAACCATTTCAATAGAATGTTCATGATGTCACTGTGACAACTGTCGATAGACATAGCTGGTAAATTCGATATGGATATCTACTCCGATTTCAGAGCACTCTCGTCCGAGTGTGCCAGAGCGCAGAATAACTGACGAATTTACGAACGCTCAACACCTGTTGAATATGGCCGGTGTCAGTAAACGTTGGCAAAAAAACATAATTAAATTGTTGCCAGCAGAACAGTTGCAGTCACCAACGCTCTGGATAACATAAAAACAGCCTAACCAGCTCTGCTATGGCGAGTAAAATGGTCAGAGTGAGTTGTTCTCTCATTTGTGTCTGAAAGTAGCTAGCCAGCTAGCCAATGTTAGCTAGTTAGCTTGGGTGCTTGACTGCTGTTGTGTGCGCTCTGAACGCTCTGAGAGCGAAACGCTCTGAATTTACGAACTGACAATCTGACAACGCTCTGAGTTTACGAACGCCCAGAGCGCACTCTGAGCACATTCTGGCACTCCAGATTGAATTTACGAACACACCCGTAGTATAAACCAGCCTTTAGTCTTGAAATCTTTGGCTGTTTAGGACATGGCCTCACGTGAATCCTTAAAGAGATGGGTGGGGCTAATGCTTTAGAGGGTGTGAACTATGCTGAATGTAGACAAAGAAGAGCTCTCCAGTAGGTGTACCAAAACATTAATTGGCCATTTTCTCAAAAGTTTATCAACTTTCAAAGCAGAATTATTTCCCCATTGTTCCTCAACTGTAGTGTATGATATACCCTTTTCTAGCTCTGAGTCTCTACTTTTATCCAATGTAAAAAACACAATTTTGGTCACATATCAGTTATCTAATGTCCTTTTGTACCCTACGCTGCCTGTATGCTAGATTGTATCCTCTCTACTCTCCTTCTCCCTTCTACTCAGACATTCTAGAGCAGGGATGCGCAATTTGGTTGTGCATTTAGCAGTCACTCAATTAGCCCATGTCAGCAAATTTGTTTTAGATTGGTAAGTTAGTCTAGCGGCCATCTATCTAAACTTGTAGTAAGCATGGTCGAATTACCACCCGTGGTGGTGCCCATTGATCATCAGTTATCATATTAATAACTGCAAACATTTGACTCTACCCTATGACAAAATGTGTAGAATTGTGCTAAATCTTCTCTCTGCCACATGGCAAAATGTGTAGAATTGCAGCAAACTTGCTTTAAAACTGCAATATTTTCAGACCCATGAGCCACTGCAGCCCCTCATGATGAGTTATGTTTTTTTGTGGCCCCCACCCCCATCAAAGTTGCCCATCCCTGCTCTAGAGTTTCACCATCCGTCTCTCCTCTCCAGGGATAATTCCAGGAAGGGCTTTATATATAGACTGTGAGTCTCGCCGCCGCAATTACCATGCGATACTGTGGCTTCTAAAGTACTACGGGACAGTCAAACTTGACAGACTTGGGAGACTGTAGTCTGTGGTCTCTTCGTTTTTTTTGGGACAGACACCCTGTGCAGTGCTGAGTGTAACACTATTGTACAAAGAGGTGGAACTACATCAACTATGGTGGAGGGTTACTCTGTGAGTGGCACTTCCCAGCTCTGTGTCACCTTACCATGTCCACTTTAATTGTATTCCATTCAATTCTCTTTCATTCCTGTTGTAGCACTTTTACAATGTAATTGCTACAGAGGACTTTAACAAGAACTATAACCTTCACTTGCTCCACAGGGAAAACATAGGACAATTGACAATACAGGGCTCTTTCTTTTTTACTCTCTCTCACTCCATTTTATATTGCACCTCACTCCCTCTGTCTTTCACACTCTTTTTCCTTTCCTCTAAAGTATGAAAAAGCTGCCTAGAAAAGTAAATGGTGAAAAAAGTTTGTGAGTTCATGGGAGGTGTGTCAGTGTGTGTGTGCTGGCACAATTACCGTATAACCGACGGTTATGGATGAAGACCGTCAAAATAACCGTCATAACCGTTTTAACATGGACTCTTAACAACGTGATGAAACTTTGTTGCCCCTTGCCGAAACATGCAAGGTGTTGTAGCAGACGATGAACAGAATGGGCTTGGAACCTCTAACCCTGGCAATTTGACTGGTAAACTCATGGGTACACTCGCAATGGCTGCCTGGTATTGTGATGCAATAATTTCCATGGTAATGTAGAATGTTCATTCAAATTATGTTTACTAATGTGGCTCATGCAATGGAATGCATTTTTTGTAATGTCAGTCGAGTTAAATCAACAAATCACAGCACATATTTATGGATACACTTCCTGCTTTTACTTCCTGCTTTGCCTTTTTCAGTTATTTCTGGTGAAAGTCAATGAACCAAGTAGACCAGACCCAGTTGCTATTGCATTAGTGTCTATGGGAGACACACCCAGTTAAGTACACTGGAACTGACAATTTATTTTCAATGGTAAACGGCCTGAGTGAACAATCTTTGCTATGTGTACACTAGCAATGGCCGCCAGTCCACCCATTATGCCATCATTTACTTGAATGGGGATGCCCGTTCTATTTATTATATTTCTATAATGCAGCACATGCAGTCAGGAGCGGAGGAAAGGAGAAATGTTTTTATATTTTTTGCTATTCGAACGGTTATTACGGAGATCATTTGGCTGGCCAATTACTATCATCCAAAATTCCATGGTGTCACAGCCCTACACTTAGCACCTTTTTTTCTATCTAGATTAGAACCTAAAAGGGTTCTTCAGCTGTCCCTATAGGAGAACCCTTTGAAGAACTATTTTTGGTTCCAGGTAAAAGCCTTTTCGGTTCCATGTAGAACCCTTTCCACAAAGGGTTCTACATGGAACCCAAAAGGCTTCTACTTGGAACCAAAAAGGGTCCTACCTGGAACCAAAAAGGTTTATCCTATGGGGACAGCCTAAGAACCCTTTTGGAACCCTTTTTTCTAAGAATGTAGTGGAGAGATACTCCTCAGAGGTGGGTGAGGACTGTGAAAGGCCACATTGTTAGATGTCAGGGCCAGTCAGCATCAAAAGGGCCAATTCAGTTTCTGTGGGAGTCCCTCTCTCTAGACTTTCTGCCCCTGTACACCCACTGAGCCCAACCGTCTACCCCAGTACAGAGCCACACACACGGCTCCATAGCCCCCTGAAAACGGCCATACTCACCACGGTTTACTGTTTCACCTCTGAGCCAAAGGAACAATATTTTGAATGGTGGTGTAAACGTCAAGAGAGTTTAGGGGGGCAGAGAGTTACATGGTATCCTTTGTTTGTGTGTGTGTGTGTGTGTATGTGTGTGTGTGTGTGTGTGTGAGAGAGCGTGCGTGCGTACAAGTGTGTGCATGCAAGTGTGTGTGTGCATGTGTAGATCTGTGTGTGGTGTGAAAGTGTGCGTGTGTATGTGTGTGAATAGGTTTAGTTGTTTTCCATCCTGTTGGCCGAGGAAGAGTGTGTGAGGTCCTTCTCTCTGAATCTGATACAAGGAGCCTTTACACCGGCTCATTCTCCTCAGCCTCAAATGTGTTATTCATGACCAGCAACATCAAAAAAATAATCATATCTGAAGAAGAAAAGCTGAAGGAAATTTGATAACTTTGTTCACTGTATATTTCAGATGATATTTACCTGGTATTTCCCTAAGAATAGATTGGACATAGTATACTGTATATTTCAAAGAATTCAACAGATGATGTGCCAAACGTGCCACCTACACGTCTGTGGTAGTGTAATGAGACTCCCAGTAAAGCAGCCCTCCTGTCCCCTCTAGCCAGGGAGGAGGGCCGACCACAGGGCTTTAATTACATAGCCTAAGCCCATTAGACCTGGGTCTGTGTGTGTGTGTGTGTGTGTGTGTGTGTGAATTAGTAAAGTCAGTCACCAGAAGCTGCGCCACCATGTCAGGAGGAGATTTAACAAGCTTTAATAACAAGCCTTAATGAGCTTAATTAGGCGTCCATGTGATCTCCATGGAAACGCCGGAACCCTACAGAATCTGACTCTGGGTGTCTGAGGCCGTTTCAATAGGATTACTGAGGCTAATGTCACAGACACAACGCAGAAAACAAACAGAGCGCAGAGGAGAAGAGGGGATGAGGGAGGATGAGTAGGAAGACAGGGGGCTGCATCCCAGCAGCACAGGGACCTGGCTGGGGAAAGGGAACATACCTACAGAGAGACAAGGAGGAGGGGGGACCAGAATTACCGGTAGGATTAGTGTCTCTGAGATTTGAGGACAACCCCCCCCCCCTTGCCTTCCATCTCTCCCACTGAAGATTATTCCACCCAACCTGGCTGATATGGCTTGTCTTCTTCCATTCTCTCTCTCCTACTCTTTTTCTCTCCTCTAACATTCTCCCTCCTCCTCCCACTCTACCTCTGCTCTCAGATCAGTTGATCATGCTGTGAATACCAGAGGGTCCTGTGGAGAAGACAGGGACAATGACAGAGTGACCTTTCATATCACTGTGACATGACTGGCCACCCCTGTTCTCCCCTGCTCTACCCTTCCCTCACCTCGCCTTTTCGCTGCTCTCCCCTGCCCTCCCAGCCTCTCTCCACACAGGCATATCTGATGACCCTGTCTCTGACAAACCAGCCCCCACGGAGGCTCCCACACATAGATCCTTTTTTTCAGGCAATGGATCATGGGATGTCAGCTAGCAGGTAGGGACAGGAAACTGCCGTGCAGTGCACCCTGGGCGCTGCTGGGAACAGAGGGGAGCGGGTGAGGCGGGAGGAGGATATGAAGACCTACAAGACTATACAGAGGTCAGTGAGGTCACCAGGACAGGATGGGCATCATTTTACAATTTCTCTATATCAGGGATGGGCAACTGGCGTCCCGGCTCCCCTTTTGAAGGCCCTCGGATCAAAAAAACTCAGTCGGGGTCTCAACTTACTGTTGCAAGTTAGAACAGTACAATACACAAGGTGCAATTTCGAAATATGGTTGTTCATCAGCAGTTTTTCTCTCGTTATGTCACTCACTGATAGTCACTCAATTAGCCAATGTCAGCTAACATATTTTAGATTGGTAAATTATTCTAGCGACCAGCTATCTAAACTTAGTAATCATGGTCGAATTAACGGCCGGGGGGCCCCCATTGATTTTGTTAGTCACTCTCACTCAGATCTCATATTAAAAACTGCAAACACTTCTCTCCACGCCATGGCAAAATGCGTAGAATTGCACGGAATTAACTCTAAAACTTAAAAATGTCTCTCCTCTGTCAAGAGGGGGGGGGGGGGGGTACGCAGACCCGCAAGTAACTACGGCCCCTCATGATGAGTTCAGATTTTTTGTAGCCCTCACCCCTATCAAAGTTGCCCATCCCTGCTTTATATCATACAATCTACTTGATTTCAGGGGTTCAGGGGTTCAGGAATGGTCTCAAAGCATCCATCTATTCTACTCTATAACTTCTCCCCTCCCTATAGCATCTGTCCTCTCTTGTCTTCACCTCTCCTATCTCTCACACACACACCTCTCTCCTCTGTATGGAGCGCAGCGTGGAGGCCTGCTGCTGTGGAATGAGGCAGAGGCCCCTCATTATACATCAGCCTGTTAAAAGGTAGAAACATTTTAAGAGCTGCTCTCTGGATTCAAACTGGGCTCTCCAGGCAAATGGTTGCTTACACAGCAACACGGAACAAATCAACACAACAAACTCCTTAGTGACCGTTTTCAAATCCCCAACTCTGTATTTCTCCTTTCTCAGTTATCTCAGTGTGTAACTCAACTTCCATCAGCCAAGGAGTTGCATATCCATATTTTTTATATACAGATAAAACCCCCAAATATCATTTAAAATATGCAGACACAAATAACAAGATAAGGACATTTTACATTACATTTTTGTCATTTAGCAGACGCTCTTATCCAGAGCGACTTACAGGAGCAATTAGGGTTAAGTGCCTTGCTCAAGGGCACATCGACAGATTTTTCACCTAGTCGGCTCGGGGATTAGAACCAGCGACCTTTCGGTTACTGGCACAACGCTCTTAACCACTAAGCTACCTGCCGCCCAAAACATCTGGTTTATAAAACACTCCTATTTTTATTATAAATCTGTACGTTTCTCAGTTTTCGACATGAAATATGGAGCCCTCTCAAACATAATAATAAGCAGAAACAGACATACTGTATATTATAAGCTGATAGATATAAGAAATAGTATAAATTAATATACTGCAACACAGAACCCCGGATGAAGATTGAGCCTATCTTGTCTCCCATACCTCAGGGTAATCTTTCAACACTCTCACCCTTCCACCAGGAGACTATGGATTCTCCTCCCTTCATCTGCTGAATGCAATTAGGAGAAAGGACTGTTTAATCCAAAGAGACATTCTTTTCCTAACCCTCAAGTCAGTCCACATAGCTCACGGGAGAAGAAATGAAGGAGATGGGAGGAAGAGGAGGAGAGGAGGGTGTGTTCCTTTCCTGCTGCTGTGGTCTCTGGCATAGGCCTAGCCGCAGACAGGAGACAGATAGCAGGCATCAGAGCCCTGGGAACGACAGAGCGGGAGAAAAGAGGAGAACAACAAGGCCACACAGCAGGATCATGAAGACGGAGGGGTTGGGAGAGGGGTGTGAAGAGATGCTGATTAGAGGAAGGGAAAAAACTGATATAAAGAGTTTAACAACACAGCAGCTAAACACACACACACACACAGAGAAAGGCTTTTCATTGTGTTGCTGCCTAAGGGAGGTTTCTGCGCTCGTCTCTACATGTGCTGTGATCTGGGCCTGCTAGCATGCTCCTTGCCATCAGGCCAGCGGAGGGGGGCGATTAACGACAGCAGGCAGAGTATGTGTAAGTGTGTGTAAGGTCTGATCGTTACAATGGACAACTCGTGTAACACAATTACAGGGGCTTGCAGAGAAACTGCTAATGTGCATGCAGGCAGCTCCGTCGGACGGATCAGGTATTGAGCTTTCTCTGTTTAATTCACTTTCCAGCGCACACACTGGGTGCATTAGTTCGATTAGACCAGGGGAGGCTGGGGGGAGCAGAGGGGAGGAGATGGGTGGTGGGCGACAGCCAGATTTGTTTAGCGCAGCTTGTCAATTGCAGTCCTGACCCTTACACTAAATGGCTGCTCATCCCGTGGAAAAAAGGGGGACGTGGGGGAACTAAACAAAGCCTAGACGTGATTGGTAAAGACAGGGCCATTTGCCATGGGAGATAACTAGTGGCATGTTGTGGAGCCTCACAATAGCCACAATATCTAGCATGATGCCTCACCAATAAAACAGAGTGCTGCATGGGGCTTGAAAGATCAGCAGTTATTTACATTGGGGAAATTACCGTAGTAATGTTGTTACTAACAGGTGGTAGTAATGGGACCAGTGGCAGAGTTAGACAGGTAGGTACTGTGGAGAGATGAGCTGGAGAATATCTGACAAGCCGGTTGGAAATGCCACCTCTAATCCAACAGATGGATGGGTTAGAGGTGTATATCATCTATAATCCACAGTAGAATGCCACATTGATCTACAATACCATTGTATCATTTTGAAATGATCAAACTCTAATCTGCATATGGCCTATATTTTCTCCATCCTCTTTCAGGGAAGCTATTCAGCTTACTAAAGAAGTGGAAAAGCAAGATAAAAAACTAAGTAAAAATGGCTAGCAATTATGTGGCAGAAGCTTTGAAAACCTCCCAAAAATGTGTGTCCTTGCGTCTGTGTAGAGCAATTACAGTGGCTTGCGAAAGTATTCACCTCCCTTGGCATTTTTCCTATTTTGTTGCCTTACAACCTGGAATTAAAATGGATTTTTTAGGGGTTTGTATCATTTGATTTACACAACATGCCTACCACTTTGAAGATGCAACATATTTTTTGGGGTGAAACAAACAAGAAATAAGACAAAAAAACTTAAACTTGAGCGTGCATAACTATTCACCCTTCCAAAGTCAATACTTTGTAGAGCCACCTTTTGCAGCAATTACAGCTGCAAGCTTGGCACATCTAGCCACTGGGATTTTTGCCCATTCTTCAAGGCAAAACTGCTCCAGCTCCTTCAAGTTGGATGGGTTCCGCTGGTGTACAGCAATCTTTAAGTCATACCACAGATTCTCAATTGGATTGAGGTCTGGGCTTTGACTAGGCCATTCCAAGACATTTCAATGTTTCCCCTTAAACCACTTGAGTGTTGCTTTAGCAGTATGCGAACCTCTGTCCCAGTCTCAAATCTCTGGAAGACTAAAACAAGTTTCCCTCAAGAATTTCCCTGTATTTAGCGCCATTCATCATTCCTTCAATTCTGACCAGTTTCCCAGTCCCTGCCGATGAAAAACATCCCCACAACATGATGCTGCCACCACCATGCTTCACTGTAGGGATGGTGTTCTCGGGGTGATGAGAGGTGTTGGGTTTGCGCCAGACATAGCGTTTTCCTTGATGGCCAAAAAGCTCAATTTTAGTCTCATCTGACCAGAGTACCTTCTTCCTTATGTTTGTGGAGTCTCCCACATGCCTTTTGGTGAACACCAAACGTGTTTGCTTATTTTTTTCTTTAAGCAATGGCTTTGTTCTGGCCACTCTTCCGTAAAGCCCAGCTCTGTGGAGAGTACGGCTTAAGTGGTCCTATGGCTAGATACTCCAATCTTCGCTGTGGAGCTTTGCAGCTGCTTCAGGGTTATCTTTGGTCTCCTTGTTGCCTCTCTGATTAATGCCCTCCTTGCCTGGTCTGTGAGTTTTGGTGGGCGGCCCTCTCTTGACAGGTTTGTTGTGGTGCCATATTCTTTCAATTTTTTAATAATGGATTTAATGGTGCTCCGTGGGATGTTCAAAGTTTCAGATATTTTTTTATTACCCAACCCTGATCTGTATTTCTCCACAACTTTGTCCTTGACCTGTTTGGAGAGCTCCTTTGTCTTCATGGTGCCGCTTGCTTGGTGGTGCCACTTGCTTAGTGGTGCTGCAGACTCTGGGGCCTTTCAGAACAGGTGTATATATACTGAGATCATGTGACAGATAATGTGACACTTAGATTGCACACAGGTGGACTTTATTTAACTAATTATGTGACTTCTGAAGGTAATTGGTTGCACCAGACCTTATTTAGGGGCTTCATAGCAAAGGGGGTGAATACATATGTACGCACCACTTTTCCGTTATTTATTTTTTATAATTTTTTGGAACAAGTTATTTTTTTCATTTCACTTCAACAATTTGGACTATTTTGTGTATGTCCATTACATGAAATCCAAATAAAAATCAATTTAAATTACAGGTTGTAATGCAACAAAATAGGAAAAACGCCAAGGGGGATGAATACTTTTCCAAGGCACTGTACAGACTTTTTTCACCAAAGAGAGACTATCCACCTCAGGGGAGCGGCGCTCCAACTGGAAGATAAGGAGTGTGGCGCTAGTTAGAGAGTCATTATCAGCGCTCTCCCAGAGATCAGAAAAATAGAGCCGCAAAAACAGCTCTGGATCCACAGCTTCATAGCTTCTCCAGTAGCTAAGTGAAGAAGGAGAAGAAGAAAGAAGAAAGAAGAAAGAAGAAGAAGAAAAATAAGAAAAATATAGAAGAAGAAGTTTATTGCGTAAACACCTCCCACCCATGTAAACACACATCACAACAATATGGCCGCCGCAGCCCAGCCAAGGGCTCATAATCTTATCACTTAGTTTTAAAGGGGCGGGGGGGAACCATTATTGCTGTTTGGCAGTTTATTTAATTAAAATGGCTGCCTTGCTCCCCTGAGACCACCCCTATACAAAGGCGCCACATTTGGGCCACGTTACTAGAGCAAGGCCGAACAGATGTAATCTTGTAAGCATTTTTCTAAAAGAACCCTGTCTGCTGCCCCTGACACTACACTTGCCCTCCCGTCACCCTCCCTCTCTCCTCAAAGAGAAGAGGAAGCAAAACAAGTGAGTCATCCAAAGACAAAGAGAAAGAGAGAGAAGTAAAAATGAAGAGTTTGCTTAGATGTGACAGGCAGTGAAGAGGGGACGTGGTGCCACTGACCGTTAGACCGTTACATCCCCTCTGTGTGACACATCCATCATGCTCTTCATCACTGTTGTCCTCCCTCTTGTTCACCAGATACCCACATTGTGTCTGTCTGTCTGTCTGTTTTCAGGACTGTCTTAGATTGTCCACTCCACTCACACTGTCAGCCGCTGACTATCCCGTTGACTATCCAGGGCTGACCATTGACGCTCCCTGGATTTGACATGCTCCATGGACATTTCGGAAACGCTACACTGCATTCTGTCAAGTTCTTATTAAAACAAACAACAGGAACAGAACCCAAATGGAAGCTATAATGTTAAATATTAGAGCTCGTGTTTTCTCATGCCATAGTCTCTCAGAATAAATCAATGGTGGAAACAAACTGTCAACAAGAAAAATGCCCCCCCTTAAACCAAAACCAGGTTGTGTGAGTATCTAATACTCCACATCAGGGGCGCAACTTTCACTGGGGACTGGGGGGGGACATGTCCCCCCCACATTCTGAAATTGCATTGTTGTCCCCCCCCCCCCCCAGTTTTATCATTGGAATGTCATACAAAATGAGGCAACGGTGTGCTTTAGGACCATACAGAAGCCTCCCACTTCTCAAACCAAAGTTGCGCCCCTGCTCCACATGACAGAAATACAAAAGGGTCCGGATTTCCATACCCAATCATTCCCAAAAAGACGACAAAGGGAAACAAACACATGCATTTGAGTGGGTGGAAATAAAAGCAACCCAATCCCTACGACAGATTAGTTCTTTCAACATTGTTGTGCTTGTTTACCAGACTTAAGGTTCTTTCTATGAACAAAGCAGCCCAGAATAGCTGTGGTTAATGTGTCTGGATCCTGCTGGGTCCACGATGCGCTCGTCCTGTTCAAACTGCCTCTTAAAGCCACACAGCTTAGGAGAAGCGGCTGTGCTATCTCTTTCTCCTTCCTCTCCTCCTCCTTCTCATCTTCCTTCTCCTCCTCTTTCTAGTCTTCCTCTCTGTCCTGTCTCTGTGCTTTTGTTGGCGAAGCCTGCGCTCGCTGGAGCCGAGCTGCACAATAAAACATCTCGCATGGAATAACAGCAATAAAACACAGAAAATTTAACCGCCTGAAAGTTTGTACGTTTATGCAGTCTTGTTGTAAAAACAAAAACATGATGATTTAGTAATGTGTTCCTTTGCAAATGAGAGGAGTAAGGGAATGTGTAGGATAGGATTTATGCAGGTGGCTACCGGAGGAAACTCCTCAGGAGGTGTGATTTACATTGCAAGGTATGAACCGTTCATACGGCAACCGTTGACGTGGTGCGTGGCCTCCCCCTCCACCTCTCGGTGGTGCGGTGAGTAACCCCTCTAGCTCATACCTGCCAACTCGGCTTACCCCGTCCGTGTCAGCCTAAAAACCTGGGAACCCCTACGCTTTGTGTGTCACCAGTGAATTATCGGTTTCCGGTGCACATGTTACAGCATATCTACAGCAACCTATTATGGTGTATCAGTTTACACTGGCGAGCTGGCTCTCTTACAGCTGTGTTACTGTATGGGGTCATGGTTTATAGGGGTCTGGACTTACAGGAATAAGCCTGTCATCTCATTTCATATCAATCATTTATTCCATACACAAACCTCCTTCCTCTATAACAAACCTCTTTTCTATAAAAATCAAGGGGAATGGATGGCTGGAGGCTTCTGAAAAATAACTGATACAAATCTGTAGTAAAACCAAATAAACATTGTTTGGAATCATTTCAACAAAGTTGTTTTTATGTACGTTCCCGTACACTGCCTTTTAGCATTGCATAAAACCACAGAACAGAAAGGCTTCAGAAATGTCTTCCTCAGACAGTCTAGACTCTATTTACAGTCCCCTTAGCCTTTGACCTTCAAAATAGCAATTTTGTGTTTGTTTCTGTTCTGGTTTGATCATCACAACATTCATTATTCATCCTCTTCCTGCTCTCTGTTTGGTCAGCTACTTCTGGACTGTTTATCCCATTCTACCCTCTACCTACCTTAACAATTTCCATACTTTCCTCAGAGTATGAATCAAAATATGTGCTGCGCAGATGATTGCTATAGGGTGCCTCTGTGTACTGACTCCCTGATGACCTACCATTTGAAAAAGGTCATACAATATCGCACCAAAAAGAGAATATCTTCACTACTCAGATTTATGCTATTCTAAACTTTACCTGTGTTTTCTTTCCCCCAACAGACTCAGAGGAAAGTGTTGTCACAGTTTTGGTTCTGTGGGACCATTAGAGCCCACACACACATGACCCTGACCTAATTTCCAGGTCTGTGAGTAATGATGTTTACTTCCACCTAGCCCTTTATGTGCAGCTTTCTGTCATTTTCACCTCATCTCCATACTGCTGTTCATTCCACTGGACTAAGTGGTACAAGAAGTGTCTCTCTGGGGCTATGGAGTAAAGAAACTATCTGTCTATGAAGCCCTTAATTTGGCAGACAGCTTCAGATTTAACAGTAGTCTACACTTTGGTTCCTGACTGCGTGTCTGAGGAGACATACAGTACAAACACCCTTTATTTAGCGAGCAGACTTACTGTAACTTTATGAAAATGCGGTTCACAACCAGAATAAGTGGAGTCGTAAAGCAACCCTTCGCAATAGGGTTTCTGACTGGGCCCCATTTAAATGAGCCCCTTTGAGCTTGGCCCAGTTTAACTCTGCCTGCCAGCTAGCTGATCCAGCCACTGGGGACTGATCACAGAGATATGGCACACACACCAGCACACAAACACATGCTATACAAACACAGAAAAGTGCTGACACCCAGGAGCCATTTTGAGCTGAGAAGTAATAGTGGAATTACAGTAACAAGCCCCAAACTGGAAAAGAGAAAAGAGGTCAGAGTTTGGGGAGGGGGTCCATCACACACACAGACGAGATGCATTAAAAACACATTAGAGGAATAAAACAATATGCAATATGTGCGGAATATGCAGAGTAGCTTATTTCAGTGGCTGGGCCTCTAATGGTGAGTTCCTGAGTCTCCGTTAAAAAGTGTGGAGAACATTATTCAACATCAAGTCGTCACCTTCCCTCTTCTCTCTCAGTCAATAACATGAGAGAGAGGAGAATCGATCAGATCACACACTCACCCACAACACTGCAAACCAATGGCAGAGGACTTTAATTTAGCACCTTACTGAACAGAGTAGGAAACAAGACCATTACACATTGACATTCTGGCACACATTGAATGGGGCCTTGGTCATAATAGCCTGCTCTGTTTAAAAGTCTGTTTGGCAGCTCTGTAGATAACAGATGGATGAAAAATGAGGGGAATTATAAGAAGTATTGATTTCCTGGGGATGAACGGCCTGGTATTCTCACAGATTTATCTAGAGCAGACTTTCCTCCCTGGGTCAGACTCTGTTACTATCGGGGGACACACACACACACAGTGTGTGAAGCATACAGAAGCACAGACTGTATTTAGACAGGTCAGGGTTAAAGTGTGTGAGGGGGGAGGGTCCCAGGGAAAACGGGTAAATGTTTAGCAGGACAGATCTAGGAGTAATCTCTGTTTCTGCAGTGGTTAATGTTCTCCCGAACCAGCCTTAGGGATTTAGGGGTGAGACACAGAGTTGTTATTTACTTAGATAACGCAGACACACCCTACAACACACACACCACCACAAACTCCACTTACTCCTTCCTGGTCAGGTTGGACAATTACATAGCTCTACTCTCATTCCCCATTACTGCACCCCCTGCCTCGTTCGACATACAGCACTATTGGAGTTACAGTAAGACGATGAATTAGTGTAGGGGGATGTAGAAGTAACAATGTCCTTCTAGCATCCCCAGTCTGCCTCCATTGAGCTCTAATGTAAACCCGAAACCATAACTCTGCTTGTGAGATCACAGAGCTGGGATAGGAATGAAGGATGGAGGGAGGAATGGAGTATGTCCCTCATTTAAGCCCCATAAAAAAACAAGGAGGCACAAACATTTATCTGTGCTGGCCTTTCATCAGGCGTTTTAAGAGCCCAGGAATAACAGAGAGGGAGATGCTGATAAACGTTAAACAGGAAACGCAGAGCGTGGGTCTCCTGATCTCATGTTTCCACTAAAGGGCACTGGTCCCATATCTCCTTCCCTCCCCATATGTCTCCCTCCCCCCATGTCTCCCTCCCCCCGTCCCCCCGCTGCCTCGATGCTGATATACACTGAACAAAAATATAAACGCAACATGCAACAATTTCAAAGATTTTACTGAGTTTCAGTTCATTTAAGGAAATCAGTAATTTGAAATAAATTCATTAGACCCTAATCTATGGATTTCACATGACTGGGAATACAGATTTGCTTCTGTTGGTCACAGATACCTTTAAAAAAAAAAGGTAGGCACGTGGATCAGAAAACCAGTCAGTATCTGGCGTGACCACCATAGAGTTGATCAGACTGTTGATTGTGGCCTGTGGAATGTTGTCCAACCTCCTCTTCAATGGCTGTGCGAAGTTGCTGGATATTGGCGGGAACTGGAACACACTGTCGTACACGTCAATCCAGAGCAACCCAAACATGCTCAATGGGTGACCTGTCTGGTGAATATGCAGGCCATGGAAGAACTGGGCCATTTTCAGCTTACAGGAATTTTGTACAGATCCTTGTGACATGAGGTGATGGCGGCGGATGAATGGCACGACAATGGGCCTCAGGATCTTGTCACGGTATCTTCTGTGTATTCAAATTGCCATCGATAAAATGCAATTGTGTTCATTGTCCGTAGCTTATGCCTGCCCTTACCATAACCCCACTCCCAACGTTGGCATCAGCAAACCGCCATCTCTCCGGTACAGTTGAAACCGGGATTCATCCGTGAAGAGCACACTTCTCCAGCGTGCCAGTAGCCATCGAAGGTGAGCATTTGCCCACTGAAGTAGGTTACGACGCCGAACTGCAGTCTGGTCAAGACCCTGGTGAGGACGACGAGCACGCTGATGAGCTTCAATGAGACGTCTTCTGACAGTTTGTACACAAATTCTTTGGTTGTGCAAACCCACAGTTTCATCAGCTGCTCGGGTGGCTGGTCTCAGATGATCCCGCTGGTGAAGAAGCCGGATGTGGAGATCCTGGGCTGGTGTGGTTACAAGTGGTCTGCGGTTGTGAGGCCGGTTGGACGTACAGCCAAATTCTCTAAAACGACATTGGAGGTGGCTTATGGTAGAGAAATGAACATTCAATTCTCTGGCAACAGCTCTGGTGGACATTCCTGCAGTCAGCATGCCAATTGCACGCTCCCTCAAAACTTGAGACATCTGTGGCATTGTGTTGTGTGACAAAACTGTCCTTAGAGTCCTTTTATTGTCCCTAGCACAAGGTGTACCTGTGTAATGATCATGCTGTTTAATCAGCTTCTTGATATGCCACACCTGTCAGGTGGATGGATTATCTTGGCAAATGAGAAATGCTCACTAACAGGGATGTAAACAAATATGTGCACAACATTTGAGAGCAATAAGCTTTTTGTGCATATGGAAAATGTCTGGAATCTTTTATTTCAGCTCATGAAACATGGGACCAACACTTTACATGTTGCATTTTATATTTTGGTTCAGTGTACATACACCACAACACTACCAAGACCCATGCCTGGAGAATGTCTCTACAATTGAAAAGGATTAGGCACGGACAACTCAGGAAATAACGTGCTGGTGGGCCGTGACAATTTATTACCATAGAAATATAATTATATTTCCAAGTTTACTACATCTTCTGTATCTGACGTAGTGTGTTTAAGCTTAACAAAATATCAGGCAGTAAGATACATGGCATATATCATGGATTAATGCTGTTTCTATTCTTTGAGGGGTTTTAACATTTGATTGAGTTATGTTCTTCTCCTAGTGTTCCACAGTGAAATCAGCAAGCTTTAGCTGTCTGCACAAGAAGACATTGGGTGCCCGGATTAAAGGTTTAGCTTTGTCAATCATAGACGGCACATAGGCATTGATAGCAGCTCTCTGAGGAGGCAGGATTTCCATAGTGGTGGTGTACAGTACAGTAGGATCCAGATGATGCCTGCTCTGCTCCATACTGTGTGGTGGTGGTGGTGTTGGATTAGTCAACACACCCATCAGCTCAGATAGGCCACCCCTGCTGCTGCTACTGGGAGCTATACCCAGGTCTTTCTCATTTGAACTGCATGACTTTACAATGACTTTCTAACGACTTTAGCTCAACAGAATGATGGTGCTGTAGTTTTCTTGAAAGTAAAAAAAAGAAGTATGCTCACTGTAGGCCTAGATTCTGTATCCTGTGGAGTTTGGGGTCTGAGGTGCATAGTAAGTATGACACGGCACATAGTATTTCTATTTCCCCCACCTACTGTAGCTCTGTGCTACGTCCCAGTCTGTACAGTACTATAGCCTACTGTAGTGTACCTGCTGGGGTGAGGCAGCGCCAGGAGTCTGAAAGGAACACCATTAAAGGACAGTGGGGAAATAACAGCCATATGACTGACGCGGCTGTTTGGTGCTCATCAGCACTTTGGGGCTTTTTATAGTGTCTGCCTGTGTTTAACATCCCTGCGCCAGCAGCATTCCAATTCAGTCCCAAATCCCCCCACTCTTACTCCGCCTATTTTGTGTCCTAATCCTCTTAAAAAAGGTAAACTAACATGCATAGCTACAGCATAGCTATAGGAGAGGACATCAGTTTGATTGTGTGTCCTCTTATTGTTTATGTAAGTTGTAGTAGGCAGAAAGGGGTATTTCACCAGGTGAGTTATACAGTGGCTCAAGAACTGTTCTAAACATACAGGTACAGTACTTTCCATAGTGTGTGTTGGAGTATGAGTGTTTGAGTTGAATCTATTGTATATTCCGAATTCCCTGTCAGTCAACTCATAAACAACAATGTGCATATGTTAAAGGGATACTTGGGGATTTTGTCAATGAGGCCCATTATCTATTTCCCCAGAGTCAGATGAACTTGTGGATACAAGTTTTATGTCTCTGTGTCCAGTATGAAGGAAGTTAGCATTGGCTCGCGGAACTACCTCTAAGTCATTGCGCTAACGCTAGTTAGCAATTGCGCTAGCGCTAGTTAGCATCTTCCATCAAACTGCACACAGACATACATTTTTTATCCAGGAGTTCATCTGACTCTGGGGAAGTAGACAAAGGGCCTTATTGCCAAAATCCTGAAGTATCTCTTTAATAACAAAACAGTTACAAACCATCCATCCCGTGTCATGTCAGCCATGTAGCAGATCTGTACTTGCTTTAGCTAATTCAGTTGTGTTTGTTGCAATGCCGAACATGTAGCATGACAATGAATGACAAAAGGCTTGGATTAAGCACATACAGATTTACATGGCTAGTCACATAACACCAAAATGTTGTAGCAACAAACAACATTGAAAGCACACCTAAGATCACATAAAATCCTGCCTTTTACCTGTCCTGTCCCCTGGCTGCTCTCCTGTCAAGGGCATGGAAAGATGGAAAAGCAACAGGACATTTGTGGTTGCACCCCAGTGGGGCCCACAGGGAGAAGAAAGGCAAATTAAAGGGCAGAGGATGGAGTGTGTCCTTGTACTCACTCATGATGTGCCCTGTCAGTCCCTCTGCTTATAATGGCATGAGAAGGGCCACTTAACTGGAAATCACTTCTCCCCCTCTCTCTTTTCTCTCCTTCTCCCTGTCTCCCCCTTTCCCTGTCTCCCTCTGATCCTCCACTTCTCTCCCCTCTGATAATAATTTGCGTCTCCATGTGGAGTGGGGGCTGTAGTGTACCCTTGCACCACCTCTCCTCTCCTCGCCTGGGATCCTTCAGCACACTCACTCTGGTGGTTAGCTGATTCACACCCTCTGAATGTCAAATTACCAGCCACTATCCACCTCAAATTGGGAGAGCCATTATCTGGCATTCACTCCAAAACAGACGTGAGAGCACAGGTAACCATCAACATGACCATCACAATCATCATCCCTTATCAAAGCAGGTAGCTGGGTCGATTAAGTACAGGTGCTCTTTTTTAATAACCATTTTCAGTGACTATATGTAGTCAAAAGGCAAAATCGGACACAGCCCTCAGGTGATAGCAGTAGGACAGAATGTTAGCTCACTGAGCTCTCTAATGCACTGTGTCACTCCAAACACTGAGTACTGGTCAAATCAAAGGCACGCACACACACACACACACACACACACACACACACACACACACACACACACACACACACACACACACACACACACACACACACACACACACACACACACACACACACACACACACACACACACACACACACACACACACACACACACACACACACACACACACACACACACACACACACACACACACACACATTATACACATTATACACAACTCTTCAGCTCTGTGTATGTGATGTGAATGGGAGGCTTTCTGCTCTCTGGGTGGTAGTGAAGAGGAGTATCCGTTGTGCTGAAACAGAGGTCAGCCGTTCTGGTACAGGCCTGCTTGTCAAGTGCTGCTACTTGTGCTGGGCCCTGCTAATGCACTGCTAATAGAAGTGAATCTTGCACTGTGACGCACCCCTGTAGTTTAGAGTGTCACACTGCAGGGTGATTAATGACACTTTCCTCTCATCTTCTCTCTGTCATCTCCTCCTCGAATCTCTCTCAACCTCTCAGCGTCTCCCTCTCCCTCTCGACTCCCTGTCCTCTTTGACCCTCTCCAATCTTCCTCTCCAGTTTGCCTTTCCTCTCTCCTCTCTACTGTATCTCTCTGCTCTCTTCCCTCCCTCCGCCTCTCCATTATTTTGTTTCTCAGAGAATAAGGCAGACGACAGAGGATGTTGGGAGTCGTTACTGTGCCCATGATACAGCATCTGCACAGCTGGAGATATCCGGATTCAACAGCACCACAGTCATATACTCTTTTCCCTTCAACAAAAATAGAAAGTGATGTCAGGTGTGGGGACACAAACTCAGCAGCCTCTTTTCACAGTAATTATCACACTGAACCACACTCACACTCCATCTGGAGTAGAGCCAACAAACAGCATGTTTTTCTGATATCATCCGCCTGAGGAAAAGGCGCCGGGAGGCCATTTCTGATGACATACACAGCGTTGGGTGTTGCCCTTTGCCATCAGCTATGTTGCGTATGTTACTGAGTCTCATTTTCCCTCAATTAAATATGGGCATTAAAGTATAAACTGCATGATCTTGTCACCTTCTAGGCATTACCAAAAGGTCTTAGTGCTAGGTAATTCGCTAGCATTCCTCCACAGGTACAATGTGCTCATTGTGCATACAGACGGCATTTGTGAAGTGACCGCAGTGGCTGTAACCTTAGCAGCACCGCTGGGACCATAGTTGTCAGGCAATTGGGGAAACGGTTAGTAATAATGATAGCAATAACATTCTCTGCCCCGTTTTTTTAAACACACTGTGATCAATCTTGAAATACGAGTGTGAGAGTGTGTGTGTAAGCACGTTGTGTGTGTGTGCCTCTGCGTGTGTGGTTACGTCTCCATCCTAAGTTTCCCTTCACTTAAAAAAATAACAAACTCTTACCCTGTCTGGTAGTTTGACCAATACGTTTTAAAGACACCATTAGCTTTTCTCTCCGAAAATAAACCTCTAGAGGACACAACATAAAGGAGGAGGAAGAGGGGGAGAAAGAGAGAGTGGGGGGAGAGAGGGAGAGAGAGCACTGGGGGGTGAAGTATGAAGTATTGGGAGGAAAGTCGTGGAAAAAGTGGCTAATGGCTGTGTCCACAGACTCCATGGATTGGGTTTGGTTAGATTGCCTCTGCACAGTATCTGAAGCTGCAGTGTCTGAAGATGACAGAGAGGCTTGGTTGGCGTCACACTGCTCTTCGTTATGAAGCAGCTTATCTCATGTATCAAATAGGCCTGATTTAAGTAAAAATGTACTTAAATCTTATTAACATATTAGACTTTTAGTTCAATATATTGTGTAATTCCATACCGGAGTGACAGCAGGGTGGATGTATTTGCTGGGATGTACAGTTGAAGTCGGAAGTTTACATACACTTAGGTTGGAGTCATTAAAACTCGTTTTTCAACCACTCCACAAATTTCTTGATAACAAACTATAGTTTCGGCAAGTCGGTTAGGACATCTACTTTGTGCATGACACAAGTAATTTTTCCAACAATTGTTTACAGACAGATTATTTCACTTATAATTCACTGTATCACAATTCCAGTGGGTCAGAAGTTTACATACACTAAGTTGACTGTGCCTTTAAACAGCTTGGAAATTTCCAGAAAATGATGCCATGGCTTTAGAAGCTTCTGATAGGCTAATTGACATCATTTGAGTCAATTGGAGGTGTACCTGTGGATGTATTTCAAGGCCTACCTTCAAACTTAGTGCCTCTTTGCTTGACATCATGGAAAAATCAAAAGAAATCAGCAAGTCTGGTTCATCCTTGGGAGCAATTTCCAAACGCCTGAAGGTACCACGTTCATCTGTACAAACAATAGTACACAAGTATAAGCACCATGGGACCACGCAGCCGTCATACCGCTCAAGAAGGAGATGCGTTCTGTCTCCTAGAGATTAACGTACTTTGGTGCGAAAAGTGCAAATCAATCCCAGAACAACAGCAAAGGACCTTGTGAAGATGCTGGAGGAAACAGGTACAAAAGTATCTATATCCACAGTAAAACGAGTCCTATATCGACATAACTTGAAAGGCCGCTCAGCAAGGAAGAAGCCAATGCTCCAAAACCGCCATAAAAATCCAGACTACGGTTTGCAACTGCACATGGGGACAAAGATCGTACTTTTTGGAGAAATGTCCTCTGGTCTGATGAAACAAAAATAGAACTGTTTGGCCATAATGACCATCGTTATGTTTGGAGGAAAAAGGGGGTAACTTGTAAGCCGAAGAACATCATCCCAACCGTGAAGCACGGTGGTGGCAGCATCATGCTGTGGGGGTGCTTTGCTGCAGGAGGGACTGGTGCACTTCACAAAATAGATGGAATCATGAGAAAGGAAAATTATGTGGATATTCTGAAGCAACATCTCAAGACATCAGTCAGGAAGTTAAAGCTTCGTCGCAAATGGGTCTTCCAAATGGACAATGACCCCAAGCATACTTCCAAAGTTGTGGCAAAATGGCTTAAGGACAACAAAGTCAAGGTATTGGAGTGGCCATCACAAAGCCCTAACCTCAAACCTACAGAAAATATGTGGGCAGAACTGAAAAAGCGTGTGCGAGCAAGGAGGCCTACAAACCTGACTCAGTTACACCAGCTCTGTCAGGAGGAATGGGCCAAAATTCACCCAACTTATTGTGGGAGGCTTGTGGAAGGCTACCCGAAACGTTTGACCCAAGTTAAACAATTGAAAGGCAATGCTACCAAATACTAATTGAGTGTATGTAAACTTCTGACCCACCGGGAAT
Organism: Coregonus lavaretus; assembly: GCF_964263955.1. Taxonomy (NCBI): domain Eukaryota; kingdom Metazoa; phylum Chordata; class Actinopteri; order Salmoniformes; family Salmonidae; genus Coregonus; species Coregonus lavaretus. The sequence continues at coordinate 42,209,996 of NC_139991.1, read as the reverse complement.
GTGATGAAAGAAAGAAATGCTGAAAGAAATCTCTCTGATTTATTGACAATCAAGCTACTGTCCCTGAATTGTAAAGCATTTGGCTGCTGGCTGGGTAACCTCACATCTCCATTCCTGCTTTGTCAAGAGTTCAGTAGATTAAAATATGTCTTCTTCAACCCCTGTTCCCTGATAGCTGGCCAGCTGGGAGTAGAGGGAAAGGGAGCCCTTCCAAATGGAAGTTCCATCTTACTCTTTCTCTTTCTCACCTCGCTTTCTCTCTGTATCACACTCTCTCTCTCTCTGCTGGAATCAAGCTAGGTGGATTACCTTGTCAAGAGTACAAGTTCAAACATAGACTAATAAGAAGCACAGCCGGTTTAAATTCACCATGAGGAGCTACCATGCCGAGAGTCCATCCCATACTATCAACTACCTCAAAACATTCCCCTGAAATGCACAAAGGCCTGGGAGACACCGGATAAGCCTGTGAGAGCAAAAGCAGAGCAGAAGAGGCTGTTGCCGGGTAACTATTCACCAACCGGGTGAGTCCTTCTGCGCTGAAGAGACCCTCCAGTGGAAATGTGCACAGGCAGCTCATCAGTGCCCAAAAAAGGCAGGGCCATTAATTAGCCCCAAACAATGTTCTCCAAGCTTATCGACTTCTTAATGGACAGGGAACGACCTGGTTCGTGTTCCCACTCCAGTCAATGACACGGGCCTCTCCGGGGTTCTGGAATGGCCATTATGTAATCCCAGCCCTGCCCTTTAGAAACCAGAGCCACGCTGTTTTTCATCCTCAGTTTTCTCCTTTGCTCATTCCTCATGAACTATGTAGGAGTCACTGTGATGCTGTGGCTGAGGCTGGGGCCTGGGACTGAGAGCTGGGGCTAGGGCTGGGAGCTGGGGTAGGATCTGTGGCTGGGAGCTGGGGCAGGGGCTGGGGCCAGGACAGACTGAATTGGGTTGCTGACAGACCCTTTTCCCTGTATGGATCATCTGAAATGGTGGTGTTAGGGCTGCAATTTGAGATTGCAAGGGACTCTTGGACTGATCTAGAGCATGAAGGGCGAAAGCATGACTTCCAAACCACTCGTTAAACTGTTGGAAAAACATTCCTTCCTCCTCCAGCTGGGTCTGTGTTAATAAAGCCCTGAGTTCTGACATAGGAAATGTGAAAAATCCTCACACCATTACTTCCATTGTTACATTATGTGTGCATGGATGTGTTCGGGATTTTCACAACGCATCTACAGTAAGAAAGAGGCCACCCACCTGCCTCCTGAGGAAAAGACACACACACAGGAATGCACATTCAACACACACTAGGGGATGGTTTTATGCCCTTTTTTCTTTTGACAGACAATCCAGCTCAGTTGGGAGTGGATTTGGTAAATGGGTTTAGGTGTTCAATGCTGTCTGCATGCTGTTTGAGATTGACTGCTATTTACTGTGTGACAACACCATAAAAACATTATTTAATATACTGTAATAAAATGGCAGCATGCAGGAAAAAATGAAGAATGATAGAAGCCTACACAAAACAAAAATCAGAACCAACTTTAATTAATAACATTCAACCGTTGAAATGTTATACTGTATCTAACTAATAAAGCCTTCCAATACTACTGTTGACCAATGACTCTAGCCTCAGCGTTGTGGGCCTACCACTGCTCAGATAACAGCAGGTGAATAACCAAGGACAACAGATGTGAGAGGAGCAACTCTCCTGATGGATGAGGCATTGGCCTATGACCCTGAACTTCACCATCCTTTCAACAAGAGTGAGTGATGGAGGAAAGAGAGAATAATGGAAGGAAGAGAGGAAAATGAAGGGCGCTGAAAATCCACAACAATAGGCGACAACTATACTTCATTATGAAAGTCTATGAGTGCATTAAAATCCAATGATAAGATTGATCTAACTCATTGTAGCAACAACATGATAAATGTGGGTAAGGGACAGATCTGAATTTACTGGGGGGAGGGTTGTCAAACTTTTTGTTTTGTTTTGGGGAGGGTTGTGTGTTTTTTTTATTGGGCACAGGGGAGTGTAGTGCGTTTTTCCCTGGTTTACATTCACTCTTTTGCAGGTTTTAATATATAATTTCTTCCATCCTAGCTACATTTCCTCATCCGCTTGCATGTACATCCCCTAGCAAGGTGTTTTGGTACTTTCCTTTCTCACTACGCTTTCCGCGCTAACTTTTACTATACCACAGGTCAATATAGTCTACCAGTCTGTCTATCCTACCCTCTATCCACCATTCATAGTGACAATAGTGCTAAGTGGATCGTTTGTCCAGATCTGCAATAGGCTAACTAGCAATCATTCCACACATAAAAGCATTCAAAGCTGCATACATTTTCAATATGAATCCACAAGAACAAATAGGAATAGCTGATAGGCAGCAGTGTGGCCAGGTGCATCATTGAGCATGAAAGAACAGTGAAGACATTATCTTGTTTAGGGACAACATAATGATCCTGCCTGGACTAGCCTACAACACCACAATGCAATGAATAATTGCATTATTGTTTTCAAGTTTTCAAAATTCTACTCTAGGTTGCAGTGAAAATGTCATTTGAATAACGGCGCAAAAGCCCTGTGATTCGAATGTTTCATTCCATTTGGATCAGTTGTGGGTCTACTCTGGACAGTTTATAAGGTCTAGAAAGGCAGAGTAGCAGGCCAGTCTGGCTGTATTTGTACTTCAGATACTGAATGTGGTGTCTGTTGCAGATCATTCTCCCAAGTCGTCCTATAATAATGTGGCTACATATGCTCAAGGCAGGCCCAGTTATTCAGGAAACCTTAACGCGCGCTCTGCCTCTCCAATTCAAGCGGCCATTCCTCGCACACATACAACCTAACGCTTCAATGTAGCCTAAATATGTATCATTTAACTTTTAAAATGTATTACCTTCTATATGTGGCATAAACACAACCAGTGACAATGTTTTAATCTGATTAGGCTACTTCTCCTGTAGGCATGCACACATTCGTCCAAATTATAATTCCAGCATCCTCAAAATGGCTTGACATTAACCAGGTTTCCATCCAACCTTTTTAAGCGAGTAAAGTACATGTTGGATAAAAAATGTAATGTCATCATGGGAAAGCATGCAGTTTATTAGGCTACAGATGAAATAAGTTATGAGGGACTTCACAGGGTGGTGAAAGTGCACAGTCATCTTGATGCTCCTTTCCAATAAATATTGAGGGTCTTATTCTGGTGACATATTCTGCCGTTTGACAAATAAAAATAATATTGCACTTTTGTCCATAATAATCTCATCATGTAGTAGGCTATACCCGCACTGTATCTGCGAGCTGTTGGCTAGAGCGCAAGTGCCAATACCAGAGTGGGCACATTCGCTATACCTACACATGGGAATTTATCCGCAAAAGTAATTTTTATGTGCACTATGTATTTATGCCCAAACGTTTATCCACAACAAGTCAATTTGATGGAAACACAACTCTGATGGGAAAATGTTTTTATGCAGATTTCTGAACATTCACATGAAAATCTGTCACCAATTGGATGGAAACCTAGCTAAATACACCCTAAAGAGCGCTAGTCCAGTGTCACTTTGATTATGCCTGCACATCATGGTTCGCCAGCAGCCCCAAACATCTAAAGAATAAGCTACAGACCAGCTAAAACAAGCTTGCAAGAATTGTACTTAAACTCCCCCCTAATCCTCATCTGGAGGTCGAGCAGTTTTTTGTCTGCATCTCTGTAATATGTCTATCTATGTAATAGAGCCACACAGTGTATGTGACATAATACCCATAAAACCTAGTGGTCGAACAGGGAAATTGTTTTTCCACCATTCATTTTTCCCCATAGGGGATTTTAAAAAACACTTAAAATAAGGGCTGTTTCGTGTAGGCTTACCCTGGGGTGACGTTTAGATAACCATGTTGATCTCTCTCGGACATGGTGACTTTCATCAATATATTCAGCTCTATTTACACTCAGAATCGAAAATGCTAATTAGCATCAAAGTAGACATCATTACATATCCCTGCAAGCTCTTGCACCTCATTGCTAGCTGACACCTTTGCTAACAGGTATTGTGTCAATTTAAAACATGACCAAGGCAGTTCACAAAATTGTCAATTTAAAGACATTCTGCCAATTTATTAATTACTACATTTAGCTAACATTAGATAGCTAATCCAGAGATTCTTACCTTTGCCTCGATTCGGCAGTCTCGTCCAGATCATCATGGCATTTGTAGTTCTTTAGCAGCTAATTAACGTTTCATTTTTTGGGGGTAAATACAGGCGAATATATTGATAAAAGTCACCTTGTCCTAGAGAGATTTACATGGTTATCATAACGTCACTCCTGGGTAAGCCTGACTCATACTGTGGTACTCCATAGTATGTGGTACTCCATAGTATATGTACAGTGCCTTCAAAAAGTATTCATACCCCTTGACTTATTCAGCATTTTGTGTTACAGCCTGAATTCAAAATGGATTAAATTGATTTTTTTGCTCTCATCTACACACAATACCCCATAATAACAAAGTGAAAACATTGTTTTTTTGTGCAAATTTATTGAAAATGAAATACAGAAATATCTAATTGACATAAGTATTCACATCCTTTGTCAATACTTTGTAGAAGCACCTTTGGCAGTGATTAAAACTGTGAATCTTTCTGGGTAAGTCTATAAGAGCTTTCCCCACCTGAATTGTGCAACATTTACCCATTATTCTTTTCAAAATTATTTTCAAAATTCTTTAAACTCTGTCAAATTGGTTGTTGGTCATTGCTAGACTACCATTTCCAGGTCTTGCCATATATTTTCAAGTAGATTTAAGTCAAAAGTGTAAGCAAATCCAGTGTTGATTTGGCCTTGTGTTTTAGGTTACTGTCCTGCTGAAAGGTGGATTGATCTCCCAGTGTCTGGTGGAAAGCAGACTGAACCAAGTTTTCCTCTAGGATTTTGCCTGTGCTTAGCTCCATTCCGTTTCTTTTTCATCCTGAAAAACTCCCCAGTTCTTAACGATTACAAGCATACCCAGAACATGAAAATATGGACAGTGTTACCCAGTAATGTGTTGTATTGGATTTGCCCCAAACATAACACTTTGTATTCAGGACAAAAAGTGAATTGCTTTGCCACATATTTTTGCAATATTACTTTAGTGCCTTGTTGCAAACAGGATGCATGTTTTATAATATTTTTATTCTGTACAGGCTTTCTTCTTTTCACTCTGTAATTTAGGTTAGTATTGTGGAGTAACTACAATGGTGTTGATCCATCCTCAGTTTTCTCCCATCACAGCCATTCAACTCCGTAACTGTTTTAAAGTCACCATTGGCCTCATGGTGAAATACCTGAGCGGTTTCTGTCCTCTCTGGGAACTCAGTTAGAAGGACCCCGGTATCTTTGTAATGCCTGGGTGTATTGATACACCATCCAAAGGCAATTAATAACTTCACCATGCTCAAAGGGATATTCAATGTCTGCTTTTTATATGTTTACCCATCTACCAATAGGTGCCCTTCTTTGTGGGGCAATGGAAAACCTCCCTGGTCTTTGTGGTTGCTCGACTGAGGGACCTTACAGATAATTGTATGTGTGGGGTACAGAGACGAGGAAGTCATTCAAAAATAATGTTAAACACTATTATTGCACACAGAGTGAGTCCATGCAACTTATTAGGGGACTTGTTAAGCACATTTTTACTCGTGACCTTTTTAGGCTTGCCATAGCAAAGGGGTTGAATACTTATTGACAGCTTTACATTTTTAATTACTTTGTAAACATTTCTAAAAACATTATTCCACTGACATTATGGGGTATTGTGTGTAGGCCAGTGCCCCAAAAAATCTAAATGTAATCCATTTTAAATTCAAGCTGTAACACAACGAAATGTGGAAAAAGTCGAGAGGTGTGAATACTTTCTGAAGGCACTGTATTTATGTAAAAAAAATAGGGACCACAATGGAAAGAAGTCCCCGACTTTATTGTGCAATCCCGGTCACTTAAAAAAATATTTGTACTGTGTACTGTGTGTAAATATATGTATTTTTGTAACTGACAAATAAAGAAAATCAATCCAAACTGTGCCATTTGATGAATGGAAAGAGACATCTGTTACAAAACACCAAAAAGTTTAATGACATTTGGATACTGGGTAAGCCTACAAGGTAGGAAGGGATGTATTTTCTGTTTGTCGAGATTTACATAGTCTATTTATTGTGGTGTTGAAAACACAAACCATGATATTGAAGTTTCCGAAGTCGGTAAGCTTTGTTTGTTGGTTGTGTGGTACATTGGCACAGAAACTTGCTGGTGGAAAATTCCTTGTATATATTTTAAATAATTATAAATATGTCATCAAAATGTTGAAAATCTGATTTCCCCCTAGCTGATCATTGTCTGCAGCCGGCTCTGACACAGTAGTGTAATAAAACAGGCAGGGAGAGTGAGTTTGTCTGTGGTGGTCGGTGAACCCTCAACCTTCTGGCTTTTAGCCCTGAGTGGCATCACCTGTGCCACAAAGGCATGCTTAAGTGGCAAAGTCTATATCCATGTTTATAAACACAGGGTCACTACAGTTTTGTTATTTGTGGTCTTAAACATTATTTTGAGTTAACTATATGACGGGGGAGGGTGTGCAATTTATTTTTAATGTTGGGGAGGCAGGTGAATTTTTTTCGACACCATAAGTTGGACCAGTACATTTCGAAGTGTCCCTAAAATGTATGATGAAATATAAGCAAGCCTCCATGGGCAGTTATTCAACTGGATTTTGCTGATAAGGTTAGAGTAAACGTAACTTAAACAAAATATTTTCCATTGCTGTATAAGGCCTAGGCTACTATGTAAAATGCCGGAGAAGCTTCACTATCAGACAAGTCTTTTTTTTAATAAAGTCTCGGACATAAGATATCCCGCGCACTCTGATCCGCACGCACAGTTGAAGTCAACGTTTGTATGTGTGTGTGTGCAGCGTGAAAGAGAGAGGGAGAGTTTTAAGAAAAATATTGTGACTACGATGACTCAGGTGTAGCTTGCTAATCTTTCGTTTATAAAAAATAAAAAAAAAACGATTAACGTATCTTAAAATTGAGCAAAAATTGGTATGGTCAGTTCTGTTTACACCAAGCGAAGGCTTTATTGAAGTTGTGTCCTTTTAATGCATAGCCTTACACTTAGGTAATAAACATACCAGTAGTCTATATGGAAGAAACAGTAATTGACGGTGTAAATATCCCAGTGCGCACAATAGTACAGATATTACTATATTTTTTCACTCTTTAAGGTATGTGACTCTGGGATTATTTTGTTGACGGCACAAAGTGACAAGTGTAGGCTATTTATTTATTATGTAAACTAACTATGGTTTTTTTTGTTGCAAAAATCCAGTACAAATGATCGACTTCGGCCATCCGCACAACACTCGAGCGCTCGTGCTTTTTTCTGCATGCAGGTATGAATTCGATAGCTTACCTTGAGCAGCTCCGATATCCACGAGGGCAATTAGCAAAACCAAAGATATGGTGATCATCTGCAGTAAGTATCCCGTGACTCCTCTTCTTCCACTTCTTGCAGTTTGTCCACTATACCCCATGATGAGGAGTCAAAAACTCCGCGATGAGGCAAGTCCAGTGGCTATCAAATGCTGTTCCAAGGACCTACCGGTTACAGTCCTTGCAGCAGCTGCAATTGAAATCTTTCGGAGCCTCACACTTGACGAATAGAAGGGGTAGGTAGAACCGTGCGGGGAGGGGGGGGCGGGGAGGTAGAACTGGGGGGGGGGGGGGGGGGGAATAGAGGATGAACAAATTCAAGGACTTCAGTGAAACAGTTTTGAAATATGACAGATATTAAATTGTCTTATGAGGAGCGAGCACCGCCCTCAGTCATATGAAGGTATGCATGAAAACCTTTGAAATTACCCGTTTGCTCTGTTCACTTTTAATGCTTAACTGGTCTAGCTGACTACCTGGGCCGATATCTTGTTGATATGAAGTTCATGTTCCGAATCAGAAAATTCACAAAGTCCTCCGTAACTGCCACTACCGCGCTCTGCACTCCGTCTAGCGACAGTGTAAGCAACCTAGGTACCGCGCCTAGCGCTCTACTGATGGAATTGAATTGGACAAGGCTCCGTCTCTGTACCATGCTACTTCAACCAATCCAAATACGACCGACTCCTGTCTGTGGCGGCCATATCAAATCCCGGCCTGGAGCATCGGAATGGATTTAATTTATATAATAATAATAATATAATATGCCATTAAGCAGACGCTTTTATCCAAAGCGACTTACTGTCATGTGTGCATACATTTTTACATATGGGTGGTCCAAGGAATCGAACCCACTACCCTGGCGTTACAAGCGCCATGCTCTACCAGTTGAGCTACAGAGGACCACGGATTTATCGAGTATAGAGTAGCCATTGGTGCTATGTAGCATAGCTTGATTAAAAAAAAAAAAAAGATTAACAATACAAGATTGTGTACATATCTGGCTGTGTTGGCAAAATCACTACATATCCCATCGAGCCAAACGGGGTAAGGCTGCCCTCACAGTTCCAAGACCAGTCAGAAACATCCAGCTAACCCTTCGGCAATGATGTCGGTGGATCTCAAAACTGAACTGAAAAAGGATATGTATGTTTATGTATGTATGTATGTATGTGTGTATGTACAGTACATACACACATATATACATACACATACATATCCTTTAAAAAATATATATTCCCCTTTATTACTTTCCAACCCCACCACCCTTTCCCTACTTGGAGTAAACTAGTGAACAACAATGCTTAGGCCTCTACTTCCAGCTTATACTTACTATCTACATTTTATGGACACAGTCAATTTTACAATAATTATATATATATTTTTTTTTTCCTGAACTTCTTCTACTCTCAACCTCTCTGATCATTTTCATGATGTCCATCCGGTTTGCTTCTATATGCCATATCTTTCTAACTGTGCTCTTTCACAAAAGCTCCCAACCTAAAACCTATATACTTATTATGGACACAGTATGCTTACATTATTAGTTATCTTGTTATTACTTGTTGTTAGTTGTTATTAGTCCCATCCTTCAACTCCATTCAACACCACCCATCTATCTCTTAACACCATCCATATAGGATTTCTATTTGCCATATATTTTTCAACTGTACTGTGATGTTTTACAAACGTTCTGAACCTTTCTATTCTCATTGTTTATACAGATTGTGAATTGAAAATAAACATTTTTGCTAAAAATATTATTATATTATTGATCGATTGACTATGACTTTTCAGATCACCCAATAATGCTATCTGCAAGGTTAGCTCCAGGTAAATATTGCAATCCTTTAGCCATTCCTGGACCTGTGTCCAAAAACAAGCTACAAATGGACAGTACCAAAACAAATGATCTAATGATTCTGTCTCTTCGCAGCAAAATCTGCAGAGCTGGGAAGATTGTATCCCCCATATAAATAACATTCTATTGGTAGCAAGAATTTTATATAATAATTTAAATTGAAAGATTCTAAGTTTTGAATCCGGTGTCGTTTTGCGTATCTGTTCATAAACACTATGCAATGGGATCGGTACGTTAAAAATCTCTTCCCAACTATTTTGCAATCTATATGGGATGGCTGTCAATCCTTTGGTCCTTAAATGAAACTGGTATACTTTTTTATTTATCACAGTTTTCCTTAACCAATTATGTTCTTTAATGCAAGGCCGACAGACAAGTTCCTTACTTTCTCCCCCTTTCTCTTTCCTCTTCCATTTTTGCGGTAAGGCTGCAATTATTTGGTTGTAATTTTGGGTAGAGCAGACATTTCCATATGTTTTTGTTAGCTGCATGTGCGACATAACTCCACCAGTCCTACCGATGATATCATTTACAAAGATTATACCTTTTTTAAAAATTTTGTTAAAAAAAAAAGTTTTTTTGTCAATTAGTATATTTGAGTTTAACCACAATATTTGTCGCATTATTTGTTCTGTCGTTTCTGGAGGATTAAATTGAAATTGCAACCAACTTTATATGGCTTGTTTTAGAAATAGTGATATTTGGGAGATTATTTCCTTTTCAAATAACTGAAAGTGAGAGGTTGTAATCTGAATAAAGGGAAAAAGGCCATTCTTGAACATTGGGTGAGACAATCTTACTAATTTGCTAGAGAACCAGTTCGGATTTAAGTATAACTTTTCTATGACTGAAGCTTTTAGTGATAGGTCTAATGCTTTAATATTTAATAATTTCTGTCCTCCGAATTCATATTCATTATATAAATAGGCCCATTTAATTTTGTCTGGCTTGCCGTTCCAAATAAAATGGAATCTTTTTTTCTCATATAATTTAAAAAACTGTTCGCTAGGCGTAGGCAAGACTATAAGCAAATAGGTCAACTGGGATAAAACTAAAGAGTTAATCAGGTTGATTTTTCCACAAATTGACAGGTATTTACATTTCCATGGTAGCAAGTCTTTTCTATTTTTTCTAACTTTCTATTAAAATGTATTGACGTGAGATCATTTATTTCATTTGGGATATGTATTCCGAGTATATCCACATCACCATCAGACCATTTTATTGGTAAACTACATGGTAATGTAAAATTTTATTTTTTTGTGATCCAATACGTAATATAGTACATTTGTCATAATTTGGTTGTAATCCAGAGAGGTTAGAACATGTATCTAGATCCTCTATGAGGCTGTGGAGGGATTCTAGTTGTGGATTTAAAAGAAAACATGAATCATCAGCATACAATGACACCTTTGTTTTTAAGCCCTGGATTTCTAATCCCCTGATATTATTGTTGGATATGATTTTAATAGCTAACATCTCGATGGCCACAATAAATAGATATGCCGATAGTGGACAACCTTGTTACACTCCTCTTGACAGTTTAAAACTTTCTGAGAAATAGCCATTATTTACTATTTTACACCTAGGGTTACTATACATGATTTTGACCCATTTTATAAGAGATTGTCCAAAATTGAAATGCTCCAGGCATTTATATATAAACCCCAGTCGTACTTTATCAAATGCCTATTCGAAGTCTGCTATGAATAGCAGGCCTGGTTTCCCATATTTTCCATAGTGTTCTATTGTTTCCAATACTTGCCTTATATTATCTCCAATGTATCTTCAATGTAAAAAAAACTGTCTGATTAGAATGAATAATATCCGACAATACCTTTTTAATTCTATGCGCTATACATTTTGCTAGAATTTTTTCATCACAACACTGAAGTGTAAGGGGCCTCCAATATTTTAAATGGACTGGATCTTTATATTTTCCACTTGTATCCTGTTTCAGTAATAATGAGATCAGACCTTCTTCTTGAGTGTCAGATAATCTACCATTTACATAGGAGTGGTTAAAACATGCTAATAACAGTCCTCTTAGTATATCAAAAAAGGTTTGGTATACGTCGACTGGTATGCCATCCAACCCTGGAGTTTTCCCGGACTTAAAGTATTTAATTGCATTCAGAAGTTCCTCCTCTGTAATTTCACCTTCACATGAGTCTTTCTGTATGGCTGTTAATTTTACATTATCAATAGAAAAAAAATCTCTACAATTAGCTTCAGTTAGAGGAGATGGAGGCGACTGAAACGAAAACATATGCTTAAAGTACTTTGTTTCCTCCTTCAAAATATCATTTGGTGAATCATGGGTGACTCCGTCAATTGTAACCAGTTTCATTCAATTATTTTTGGTAGCATTCCTATGTTGAAGATTAAAAAATAATTTGGTGCATTTTTCCCCATATTCCATCCAGTTTGCTTTATTTTTATAATATATTACACTTGATCTTTCTTGAATAAGTTTCTCCTTTTCTTTTTGTTTTTCCTCTAATTTATTCCTCAGCTCTTTACGGAAACAGTAGCAGGGAGGACACTTTGTTACTGTTTCAACTCCTGATTGCCGATTTAAGTCGAATCCTCTTCTTAATTTCCACCAAAAATGTTCACAAATTGGTATGGCTATATTGAAAAGAATAGCCAGGGTTTGGAGAACAGCAAAAACAAAACAAAATGCAATATTAGGTATAAAGGTCTGTGTAACGGCATGTACAATGTCAACAACTACTCAACCTCATCATAAATTGACATTACTTGTGGAATGGTGCATACAGTGCAACATGAACTAGATACATAATACACTCTATCAAGTCACCACAAGGCTGACTTACATTTACATTTTAGTCATTTAGCAGACGCTCTTATCCAGAGCGACTTACAGGAGCAATTAGGGTTAAGTGCCTTGCTCAAGGGCACATGGACAGACTTTTCACCTAGTTGGCTCGGGGATTAGAACCAGCAACCTTTCGGTTACTGGCACAACGCTCTTAACCACTAAGCTACCTGCCGCCGACTTCAAATGCCAATATCAATGTGAAAGTAACCAGTGAATAAAAAAGCTGGCTTTGAGGATTACAGGGCCGAATTCATGCTTACAACAAATTAAAAGCAATCGGTGCACTGCCTAAATGGCTGACCGGCAAAGCAAACTGTCTGGCACTGTCTCTGCTCTCTGCTTTCTTAAAGTGAGAGAAAGGCGCACAGGCTGGCAGCTTCTCTCTGCGCGATGCTCCGCATGGTCCTAAAGAAAGCCAGCCAATGTTCTAAACAGCCGTTGCATTTTAATCGGGATTGGAATGATTTTAGTGTTATTTTTTGTAGCCTACTTGTAAATTTTTGGTCTTGAGCTAGGGTATGGCGACTGACATAGATGGCGTAGCAGTGCGGTGGTATACTCTTGTGTGTCTGTGTAAATAGCCAGTTTTTTCTTTTTTTTTGTCTTTTGTTGTATATATTCCTCTATCACACTTTTCATCCTTCTACTAAATATACTTTCCTGCAACCCGCCTCACTCAATGTGGAACGGATTATATTATTTACTTACCTTTTATCTAGAATCTCCAGTTGAAACTAGCTAGCCAGCTAACTAGCTACTTGCTATTAGCCACCGTTAGCGGTTTTTCACCCAGAACATCGGATTTTCTGCCGGAATAACTGAATCACTGGACCTTAACACCGGATCGCAACCAGCTAGCCGCAACCGAATGGATGTTGCTGTTGGCTAATCACTACTGCCCCCGAAGCAAGCACCAGTTAGCCTTGAGCTAGCCTTGAGCCAGGCCCATATCCTGGCTATCTACCTCTCTGTCTACCGGACGGGAGTAGCCAGCTAACTAGCTACTTGCTATTAGCCACCGTTAGCAGGTTTTTTTCACCATTGTCCGTGGCCTGCACTACCTACTAGCCAGCTCTAGCCTGGACTATTATCGGCCAGTCTGCACACCGCGTTATCGACCCAGAACATATCGGATTTTCTGCCGGAATCACTGAATCACTGGACCTTTAACACCGGATCATCGCAACTAGCTAGCTGCAACCGAATGGATGTTGTGGTTGGCTAATCAGCCTTGAGCTAGCCTTGAGTCAGGCCCATCTCCTGGCTATCTACCTCTCTGTCAACCGGACGGGACCTCCTAGTGTCGACACGGAGCCCCGCCGATCCATCACAACTGGTCTGTCGACGTAATCGTCTGTGGTTTCAACAGGCTTCCTGTTGCGACGACCATGAAGATCCATCTGCTAGCCCCGGCCCGCTAGCACACGCAATTCAACAGTCGCGCTTGTCTGTGCTGTAGCACCAATTCGAACTGCTCTCGGACTCACATTGCTGTTGACTGGACCTTATGATCACTCAGCTGCACAGCTGATGCCTGCTGGACTGTTCCTTTACACGGTACCCTGTCCTGTTTTATCTGTTTAGCCTCAGCCCAAACTTTCATCGCCATTACCAGTTGTTGTCTTAGCTCTCTCGAATAACACCTGTGATTGCTTTATGCCTCTCTCCCATGTCAATATGCCTTGCCTATTGCTGTTCCAGTTAGTTCTTATTATACCATTTCACTGTAGAGCCCCAAGTCCCTCTCAAACTGCCTCAAATAGCTCCTTTGTTCCACCCCCCATACATGCGGAGACTGGCTCAATCGGTGCCTCCAGTGATGCTATCTCTTTCATTGTTACCTAACTCTTAGGTTTACCTCCACTGTACTCATATCCTTCTATATCCTTGTCTGTACATAATTCCCTGAATCTATTCTACAACGCCGGAGAACTGCCCCCTTTATTCTCTGTACCCAACGCACTAGAAGACCAGTTCTTAAAGCCTTTAGCCGTATCCTTATTCTAGTCCTCCTCTGTTCCTCTGGTGATGTAGAGGTTAACCCAGTATCACTCCTACTCCCCAGGCGCTATAATTTGTTGACTTCTGTAACCATAAAAGCCTTGGATTTTTGCATGTTAACGTCAGAAGCCTCCTTCCTAAGTTTGAGTTATTCACTGCATTAGCACACTCCGCCAACCCTGATGTTCTAGCAGTGTCTGAATCCTGGCTTAGGAAGGCCACCAAAAATTCAGAAATGTCCATACTCAACTACAACATTTTCCGTCTAGATAGAACTGTTGTGGGCTATTGTGGGCAAACAGCCTCTATAAATATGGCTCCCAATCAGAGACAACCAGCAACAGCTGACACTCGTTGCCTCTGATTGGGAACCACTCTGGCCAACACAGAAATACAATACATAGAATATACACACCCTGGCTCAACATATAGAGTCCCAGAGCCAGGGTGTGACAGTACCCCCCCCCTAAAGGCGCGGACTGCGACCGCGCCTAAACATAAACAAACCAGGGGAGGATGGGTGGGCATTCCTCCTCGGAGGCGGTTCCGGCTCCGGGCTTGACCACCACCCTTCAACCATCCCCCCGTAGCGCCCCTGGTCCGGTCTGGCCCCGCTGGCTGGAGCTGGACTGGACATCGTAGGAGCGGATTGCTTCAGCTCCGGTGTGGAGCAGCTGACCGGTACCTGACCAGGCACCGGTGACCCAGGCACGGGTTGTGCCGGACTGACGATGCACATCCCTGGCTTGGTGCGTGGAGCAGAAACGGGCCGGACCGGGCTGACAATGCGCACCCCTGGCTTGGTGCGTGGAGCAGCAACAGGCCGGACCGGGCTGACGATGCGCACCCCTGGCTTGGTGCATGGAGCCGGAACGGGCCGGACCGGGCTGACGATGCGCACCCCTGGCTTGGTGCGTGGAGCAGCTACGGGCCGGACCGGGCTGACGATGCGCACCCCTGGCTTGGTGCATGGAGCCGGAACGGGCCGTACCGGGCTGACGACTCGCACCCCTGGCTTGGTGCGTGGAGCAGGAACGGGCCGGACCGGGCTGACGACGCACACCCCTGGCTTGGTGCGTGGAGCAGGAACGGGCCGGACCGGGCTGACGACTCGCACCCCTGGCTTGGTGCGTGGAGCAGGAACGGGCCGGACCGGGCTGACGACTCGCACCCCTGGCTTGGTGCGTGGAGCAGGAACGGGCCGGACCGGGCTGATGACTCGCACCCCTGGCTTGGTGCGTGGAGCAGGAACAGGCCGGGCCGGGCTGGCGACGCGCACCGTAGGCTTGGTGCGAGTGGCAGGAACAGGCCGGGCCGGGCTGGCGACGCGCACCGTAGGCTTGGTGCGAGTGGCAGGAACAGGCAGGGCCGGGCTGGCGACGCGCACCGTAGGCTTGGTGCGAGTGGCAGGAACAGGCCGGGCCGGGCTGGCGACGCGCACCGTAGGCTTGGTGCGAGTGGCAGGAACAGGCCGGGCCGGGCTGGCGACGCGCACCGTAGGCTTGGTGCGAGTGGCAGGAACAGGCCGGGCCGGGCTGGCGACGCGCACCGTAGGCATGGTGCGGGGAGCAGGAACAGGCCGGGCTGGGCTGGCGACGCGCACCGTAGGCTTGGTGCGAGTGGCAGGAACAGGCCGGGCCGGGCTGGCGACGTGCACCGTAGGCTTGGTGCGAGTGGCAGGAACAGGCCGGGCCGGGCTGGCGACGCGCAACATTACCTTGGTGCGGGGAGCAGGAACAGACCTGACCGTACTGGGGACACACACCACTGGCCCTACGCAGGGATCTTGAACGGGCCGGACCGGACTGGTAACACACCCCAGTACCTCTCGCCGTGCCTCTACATCTTCCTTCCCCTCTTTGACCAGTGGCCCCCGTAACCTGGCGGCCTCCTCTGCCAACCTCCCAATTCGCCCTGTGGCAGCCTCCTGCTGCCCAGTCGCCCATGCCGTGTGCCCCCCCCTAACATTTTTTTGGGGTTGCCTCTCGTCCGTCCGACGACGACACTGTTGACGCCGTTGCTCCTCTCTCGCCAGGGCCTTAATCTTAGCCCATGGCCCTTTTCCCCCGAGCATGTCCTCCCAGGACCACACTTTGCCCACCTGGGCCATCGCCAACCTCTCCAGCTCCTTTCCCGGCGCTTCCTCCCATGTCCAGGCTGCCTGCTCCTGGACACGCTGCTTGGTTCTGGTATGGTGGGATCTTTTGTCACGATCGTCGGGAACAGAGGACCAATGCGCAGCGTTGAATGCGAACATACTTTTATTTTACTGATTCCAACACGAAACAAAACAACAAACGATACGTGACGTCCTTAGACAAACAAAACCTACTAGGAACAAGATCCCACAACTATTGTGGGCAAACAGCCTCTATAAATATGGCTCCCAATCAGAGACAACCAGCAACAGCTGACACTCGTTGCCTCTGATTGGGAACCACTCTGGCCAACACAGAAATACAATACATAGAATATACACACCCTGGCTCAACATATAGAGTCCCAGAGCCAGGGTGTGACACAGGTCTGTGCCCAAACAGTTTGAGCTCCTACTTCTAAAAATCCACCTTTCCAGAAATAAGTCTCTCACTGTTGCCACTTGCTACAGACCCCCTCAGCCCCCAGCTGTGCCCTGGACACCATATGTGAATGATTGCCCCCCATCTATCCTCAGAGTTTGTACTGCTTGGTGACCTAAACTGGGATATGCTTAACACCCCGGCCATCCTACAATCCAAACTAGATGCCCTCAATATCACACAAATTATCAAGGAACCTACCAGGTACAACCCTAAATCCGTAAACATGGGCACCCTCATAGATATCACCCTGACTCACTTACCCTCTAAATACACCTCCGCTGTCTTCAACCAGGATCTCAGCGATCACTGCCTTATTGCCTGCATCCGTAACGGGTCCGCGGTCAAACGACCACCCCTCATCACTGTCAAACGCTCCCTAAAACACTTTAGCGTTAGGCCTTCCTAATTGACCTAGCCTAGGTATCCTGGATGGATATCGATCTCATTCCGTCAGTAGAGGATGCCTGGTTGTTCTTTAAAAGTGCTTTCCTCTCAATCTTAAATAAGCATGCCCCATTCAAAAAATGCAGAACTAAGAACAGATATAGCCCCTGGTTCTCCTCAGACTTGACTGCCCTTGACCAGCACAAAAAAAATCCTGTGGCGTACTGCATTAGCATCGAATAGCCCCCGCAATATGTAACTTTTCAGGGAAGTTAGGAACCAATATACACAAGCAGTTAGGAAAGCAAAGGCTAGCTTTTTCAAACAGAAATGTGCATCCTGTAGCACTAACACCAAAAAGTTTTGGGACACTGTAGAGTACATGGAGAATAAGAGCACCTCCTCCTAGCTGCCCACTGCACTGAGGCTAGGAAACACTATCACCACCGATAAATCTACAATAATCGAGAATTTCAACAAGCATTTTGCTACGGCTGGCCATGCTTTCCACCTGGCTACCACTACCCCGGCCACCAGCTCTGCACCCTCCGCTGCAACTTGCCCAAGCCCCCCCCCCCCCCCCCCCGCTTCTCCTTCACACAAATTCAGACAGCTGATGTTCTGAAAGACCTGCAAAATCTGGACCCCTACAAATCATCTGGGCTAGACAATCTGGACCCTTTCTTTCTAAAATTAGCAGCCGAAATTGTCGCAACTCCTATTACTAGCTTGTTCAACCTCTCTTTCGTAATGGCTGAGATCCCCAGAGTTTGGAAAGCTGCCGCAGTCATCCCCCTCTTCAAAGGGGGTGACACTCTAGATCCAAACTGTTACAGACCTATATCCATCCTGCTCTGCCTTTCGAAAGTATTTGAAAGCCAAGTTAACAAACAGATCACCGACCATTTCGAATCCCATCGTACCTTCTCCGCTATGCAATCCGGTTTCTGAGCTGGTCATGGGTGCACCTCAGCCACGCTCAAGGTCCTAAACAATATTATAACCGCGATCGATAATAGACAATACTGTGCAGCCTGGCCTGGCCAAGGCTTTCGACTCTGTCAACCACCGCATTCTTATTGGCAGACTAAATAGCCTTGGTTTCTCAAATGACTGCCTCGCCTGGTTCACCAACTACTTCTCAGATAGAGTTCAATGTGTCAAATCGGAGGGCCTGTTGTCTGGACCTATGGCAGTCTCTATGGGGGTGCCACAGGGTTCAATTCTCGGGCCGACTCTTTTCTCTGTGTATATCAATGATGTCGCTCTTGCTGCTGGTGACTCTCAGATCCACCTCTACGCAGACGACACCATTTTGTATACATCTGGCCCTTCATTGGACACTGTGTTAACAAACCTCCAAACGAGCTTCAATGCCATACAACACTCCTTCCGTAGCCTCCAACTGCTCTTAAACACTAGTAAAACTAAATGCATGCTCTTCAATCGAACGCTGCTGGCACCCTTCCACCCGACTAGAATCACTACTCTCGGCGGGTCTGACCTAGAGTATGTGGACAACTACAAATACCTAGGTGTTTGGTTAGACTGTAAACTATCCTTCCAGACTCACATTAAGCATCTCCAATCCAAAGTTAAATCTAGAATCGGCTTCCTATTTCGCAACAAAGCCTCCTTCACTCATGCTGCCAAAAATGCCCTCGTTAAACTGACTATCCTACCGATCCTTGACTTCGGCGATGTCATTTACAAAATAGCCTCCAACATTCTACTCAGCAAATTGGATGTAGTCTATCACAGTGCCATCCGTTTTGTCACCAAAGCCCCATATACTACCCACTACTGTGACCTGTACGCTCTTGTTGGCTGGTCCTCACTACATATTCGTCGCCAAACCCACTGTCTCCAGGTCATCTATAAATCACTGCTAGGCAAATCCCTGCCTTATCTTAGCTCATTGGTCACCATAGCAACACCCACCCGTAGTATGCGTTCCAGCAGGTATATCTCACTGGTCATCCCCAAAGCCAACACCTCCTTTGGCCGCCATTCCATCCAGTTCTCTGCTGCCAATGACTGGAACGAACTGCAAAAATCTCTGAAGCTGAAGACTCTTAACTCCCTCACTAACTTTAAGCATCAGTTGTCAGAGCACCTTACCGATCACTGCAGCTGTACACAGCCCATCTGAAATGATGGGCTACACAGCCCACCCCAAACTACCTCATCCCCATATTGTTATTTATTTTGCTCATTTGCACCCCAGTATCTCTATTTTCACATCATCTCTTGCACATCTATCATTCCAGTGTTAATACTAAATTGTAATTATTTTTGCACTATGGCCTATTTATTGCCTTACCTCCATAACTTTCTACATTTGCACACACTGTATATATATTTTCTGTTATATTTTTGACTTTATATTTTACCCCATATGTAACTCTGTGTTGTTGTTTTTTTATCGCACTGCTTTGCTTTATCTTGGCCAGGTCGCAGTTGTAAATGAGAACTTGTTCTCAACTGGCTTACCTGGTTAAATAAAGGTGAAATAAAATAAAAAATAAACATACCCAACTGACTCACGCCCCTGCAGATGGGTATGAATGAGTTTCAACACCCTTGTCTGACTCCTCTAGTCCCCAAGTGCTCCTACAGTCTGACTTACAGGAGAAAATAAATAAATGGATTCTGCTCAATAAGCTCACATGACATTGAATGTGTCTATTGAAATAACATATTGGATGCAACCCTGGATGCAGGGAGATAAATATCATGTTAAGGTAACTTTAAGTTTAATAGTCACATGTACAGGGTTGCATGTGTAATTACAGGGTACAGTGAAAATCTTAAACTCCGAGCTCCAACAATGCAGGTCAAAGTGAAATAAAAACAATACATGTAATAATAAAGAATATAAGTAAAATATATACACATTAACTTTATAGACCGGTATAGTTGAACTTCCGGGTACAGATCAATGCTGCTGAGTACTCTATTCATTTGTTTCCAGGGGCAACACATTTTATGAATGAACCATGACCTGGTTGGTTATATCAGAAAGCCTAATGAGTCCTGGCCACAACAGATGGGCTGAAGAGAGTTTGAGGAGCAAGAGCAAAGTAGGAAACAAGTAAAAGTGGGGTTTGTAGAGTTTGTACAGGCACACATTGTTTTAGGCTTTGGAGATCTCATGATTCAATCCGCAACACTTTTCAGAAATCACTGCACTTCAATCAAGGTCTATGGAGAGTCTAATGCACACATACCGTTGCTTTATTTAATATTTTTAAGACATAACTTTGTTTTGAAAAGTGAGAAAGTGGAAGAATCCTTTATTGTATTTAGGGCAATACTTTTTCCATTAGAACATAATGTTTTTTCTTTTTTAATATTTACTGCTGCTGAAATATTATGTATGCGTGACAGAATCGTACACTACCTTGACTTTCTGTGATTAATGTGAAATGTGAAGTTGACGGTAGCTCTATGCCTCCCAAATTGAAAAGTGAAAATAACAATTTTTAAATGTAATTTGAGAAACAGGGTATTCTCATCACCTTCCCTCCATTTTAGGTGAATGAACAATAATGTCAATGGGCCACTGTCATCTCACTGGCATTTCAATTTGAGTTACGAGATGCAGGAAATTGCTTTTTTTTGCCAGTGGAACTCTTGTGGGATGGGAGAGACGTGTTGAGGCATAGGGCTCCAAAATATCCATCCCTCAAATAGACTTCTGATAATCAAAACCTGGTTTACTGCCATTTCATTCTAAATCACTTTCAGTATGGTGATTTGCATAGTGATCCAGTTGCTGTAGATCAATATGTTAATGTGTTAAATATATAACTGCATAAACAGTAATATACTGAGAAATTGAAAAGAAAATGTGGCAGATTGATTATGCCATTTCCATTTCTCCATTATCACTCTAGGAGAAAATGTTGTTTTAAAGCTAATTTCCTGCAATTCTACCCATATTGCCATGGGGCAGAGTGAAAAGTGTGCAGTTTTATAGCTAATCTTATGCTATTCTACACATTTTGCCATGAGGCTGAGAGAAAATGTTGCAGTTTTACAGCAAATTTCCTGTAATTCTATTTTTTTTGCCATGGCTAATGACGTGTTCATATGCTATCTGGGAAGGTGGGGCACCTCCAGGGTGTGGTATTCCAGTGATGAACACCTGCAGCATTGGTATAATTTCAATCAGTATTTTCATTGTACTGAGCTGATGTTACTATCGCAGTACTGTTTACATGGTAATTGCATGCAATAAACACACAGGCTACTGTACTTTCTGCTACATATTTCAAGTAATTTCACTATTTTGTAACTACTTTGTAGTGTTTATTGAATCCCCAAGAAACAGAAAATGCTTATTGCGTAATGATATTAGCTATTAATTGCCTCCTTGTAGATACAGTACCATGTAAATAGTGCATGGTAAAACAGTGCTACCAAACACACTGAAATATATGTTAATTAGTGGACAGATGAAGCAGGCGGCTCTTTCCTTCACTCAGACCGGTGTCAGAGTTTAATTAAGGAACAGTAAAAGTGTATTAATGGTATGGTTGTTAATTAGAGGGCAGGAGGAGAGGGAGGTGGTGTGTTGTGGTAATAAGGTTGGCCACACCACAGACTAAATTGTACATTTAACAGCAGCAGTTAGAACTCGGTGTCTCTCTATAGCCCTGCTGATAGCATCGTTAGGGAAGTCCCCACACTGTTCAGGCTCTACAAAACTTTAATATTCTCAGTGTCTCATCAGGGACTCCTTAGGATTGAAATGTTGCCATTTGATTTTGGTACTTAGAAAGAGGCAAAACAGTGGCTGAGTGATTCCCAAAATTATTTCCTCCCTGTTCAGCACCTAATGACTCTAGCTGGGCCTTTGTCCTTATCTCTTTAGCTGGCCGTCGAGATCTATCACTAACAGAAACTGTATGTCGAAGGTCACAACATCTTTACAGAAAGTAGTACTAAACAAACAAAGCTCCACCTTCCCTGTAATGATCACCTCACTCACTCAAGCAGCAAGGGATGTGAAGGATGATGTCACCACCCAAAAGAGCTTCTTTCTAATTTAGTAGATACACATCTCAGAGTGAAATTTGAATCGGAAATTAATCCTGCCCGTAAATTGCAGCACCTTCGGAGGGTTCCCTGTCCCCTAACAGTGAGACACAGAATGAGGGTACCAAGCTGCAAGAGCGAGAGAGAGTTGGAAATGATGGCAACTGACCTGATATGATTTGCACACAAAGCAGCAGTTTGGAGGTGATTTTTATTACTGTAAGCCACAGAGAGACAGTGACTGTCTGCCAGTCATTGATGACAGTATGTGACACACAATAAAGCTATTTTCCATGACTTCAGGCTCTATACTTTACTGTTGCCCTTGATACCAGTATTAAAAAGTGATTTGCAGCACCGTATGTGGCAAGGAATCAAAACTTAATTTAGGCAGATAAAGATGCCATTTCGCAGGGAGATAAAGTGCTGCATCATGGACGATGTGTCCTCCCTGGCCTGCTCTCAGCTCCTCACTCGGCCTCACAGATTTACAGGCTCTTTTTTCCTGCCCCATAAAACGGCAAATCTGCTCACCAGGCGACACAGTGAAATGTTAATGGATTCATTTGTCAAGAAGCCTCCACTTATTTACAGTCTTCTTCCATTACCATCGTTTTTCCTGTAAGACAAAAATCAGGTGCCAAAGTCAAAATATCGATCTACCTGTCTGTCATAGCCATGAGCCATCGTAAAAAACACACAGAGCCAAAGATGCTGCCGACAGACCTGCCTACCGCAAGGATGGAATAGCTTCATAGTCACATTAGCATAATCATTTTAATTTGCAATATAACAATTCTTCTTTAGAAACTGACAATGAGTGTAATTACAAATACAGTTATGACAATGTGCCAGACAGACTCAGTAAATGAATGGTAAAATGTTTGGCTCATATTACTGAATGCTGATCGCTTACACCAACCCAGTATCAACACTTATTCTCCTTCTCTTTCTTTAGTTGTTTACCCTCTCTATGCAGTGTCTGACCTCTGTCAAGCAAAGTATTAAGATCAGAGATGAGTGGTGCCAAGGAAAGTCATACTATTTAACATATGTCACAACCATTCCATTGACCTATGCCTCTT
The DNA here is from genome assembly GCF_964263955.1 of Coregonus lavaretus. Classification (NCBI taxonomy): domain Eukaryota; kingdom Metazoa; phylum Chordata; class Actinopteri; order Salmoniformes; family Salmonidae; genus Coregonus; species Coregonus lavaretus. The sequence continues at coordinate 42,186,712 of NC_139991.1, read as the reverse complement.
CTGTCTCAATGGCTGCAAGCTAAGAGGTATTTTCCTTACTCTCACTTCTCGTCCACAACTTCTGTGCATCCACATTAATTGCTGCAGAGAATCTATCAGAAATAATTGGTTTTCTGAACATGATTAATATATTCTGCATAACCCTGTGAACCTCTTAAAGAGACTGAAGTCTTTTTGTTTCTGAAAGGGTTCATAATGGCAGAGGGTTAATTTGATGTTATACTCCTCTGTGGGTTTGCCAGAACAAACTGGGAAGCTCACTACTGGAGAGTACATACTGGAGAGAGAAGCGGGTTGAACGAGGAAGAGCTAAACTGGAAAATACAGTATACATTAATTTATCAGACAATTAAGTGTACTGTACCAAAATACCCAAATAAACCTGACCACAATCATTATTAATATACACTATATATACAAAAGTATGTGGACACCCCTTCAAATTAGTGGATTCGGCTATTTCAGCCACACCCATTGCTGTCAAGTGTACAAAATATAGCACACTGCCATGCAATCTCCATAGACAAACATTGGTAGAAGAATGGCCTTACTGAAGAGCTCAGTGAATTTCAACGTGGCACAGTCATAGGATGCCACCTTTCCAACAAGTAAGTCTGTCACATTTCTGCCCTGCTAGCGCTGCCCCGGTCAACTGTAAGTGCTGTTATTGTGAAGTGGAAACATCTAAGAGCAACAACGGCTCAGCCACGAAGTGGTAGGCCACACAAGCTCACAGAATGGGGCCGCCAAGTGCTGAAATGTATAGCGTCCTCGGTTGTAAAATCGTCTGTCCTCGGTTGCAACACTCACTACCGAGTTCCAAACTGCCTTTGGAAGCAACGTCAGCAAAATTGTTCGTCGGGAGCTTCATAAAATCGGTTTCCATGGGCGAACAGATGCACACAAGCCTAAGATCACCATGCATAATGCCAAGCTTTGTCTGGACTGGTGTAAAGATCACCGCCATTGGACCCTGGAGCAGTGGAAACCCGTTCTCTGGAGTGATGAATCACGCTTCACCATCTGGCAGTCCGATGGACAAATCTGGTGGAAAGCCTTCCCAGAAGAGTGGAGGCGGTTATAGCAGCAAAGGGGGGACCAACTCCATATTAATGCACATGATTTTGAAACGAGATATTCGACGAGCAGGTGTCCACATACTTCTGGTCATGTAGTGTATTATTGAAATCAGTCAAAACCACATCATGTGATTATTATGACATATTTTTTATAATACACATTAAAGACATGCTCCTGAACTTTGACGGTTACCAAGTATTTTTTAAACCTCCCGCTTTGGGCTTGATGTGTCAATGTGTAGTTTATGCATGCATAATCTATGAGCATAATTACTGTTTTACCTCAATTAGCAAAAAAATCCCTAGTTTGAAAGCAGCTTTTTTTATGGAAGTTGTGCTGCACCCTACATTTTCCCCCACGTGGGCAAGCCCACTACCAATTTGAGTTCAGCCCCTTGCCATTTGAGTGACAGCTAGTAAGATACACACACAGCAGAGTGAGAGAGAGAGAGAGATCGAGAAAAGAGCCGTTAAATTCTATAACCACTTAAAAGGAAGCGATTCCCAAACCTTCAATAATAAAGCCATCACCTACAGAGAGATGAACTTGGAGAAGAGTCCCCTAAGTAAGCTGGTCCTGGGGCCCTGTTCACAAACACAAACAGACCCCACGAGCCCCAGGACAACAACAACAACAACAACACAATTAGACCCAACGAAATCATGAGAAAACAAAAAGAGAATTACTTGACACATTGGAAAGAACAAACAAAAAAACAGAGCAAACTAGAATGCTATTTGGCCCTAAACAGAGAGTACACAGTGGCAGAATACCTGACCACTGTGACTGACCCAAACTTAAGGAAAGCTTTGACTATGTACAGACTCAGGGAGCATAGCCTTGCTATTGAGAAAGGCCGCCGTAGGCAGAGCTGGCTCTCAAGAGAAGACAGGCTATGTGCACACTGCCCACAAAATGAGGTGGAAACTGAGCTGCACTTCCTAACCTGCCAAATGTATGACCATATTAGAGACACATATTTCCCTCAGATTACAGCGATCCACAAAGAATTTGAAAACAAACCCAATTTTAATAAACTCCCTTATCTATTGGGTGAAAAACCACAGTGTGCCATCACAGCTGCAAGATGTGTGACCTGTTGCCACAAGAAAAGGGCAACCAGTGAAGAACAAACACCATTGTAAATACAACCCATATTTATGTTTATTTATTTTCCCATTTGTACTTTAACTATTTGCACATTGTTACAACACTGTATATATACATAATATGACATTTGAAATGTCTTTATTCTTTTGGAACTTCTGAGTGTAATGTTTACTGTTAATATTTATTGTTTATTTCACTTTTGTTTACTATCTACTTCACTTGCTTTGGCAATGTTAACATACGTTTCCCATGCCAATAAAGCCCTTAAATTTAAATGAATTGAATTGAAATTGAATTGAGAGAGAGCAATGACGTGGTGACATATCTTCACATATGTGACATAGTACGCAATTTTCGGGGACCACTTTTGACTCATGAGCCTACTTTCAGAAGGACTGGCTACTAAGTATACAAAAGTACCGGAGAATCGCTTTAATAATGGTTGTGGTCAGATTTACTGTATTTTGGTACAGTACACTTCATTGTCTGATAAATTATGGCATACTGCATTTGTCCACCTCACTCACACAGTACTGTACTATTCTGCCCTTCACATGACGAGTACTCGGCTTCTCCTTTGATATTTGGGCCTAATGGGCCTCCCTAGACCACCACTAATGTTCCACAGTGATTAGTGACTTAAGCCAGATCTTAACCCTAACCACTAACCTCTGACCTTTCACCCTATCTTTCCTGTGAGCTTGTGTCAGCAGTGGAAGAGATGGAAACCCGCATACTGTCGAAAAAGAGGAATAAATCCAAAACGGAGGCTTAAATGCAAAAATATTGATGTTTTATTTGGATATCACAGTGGCAAAAACTTCATCGTGCAGAAAAGTGCATAAATAAAGGGTGAAAACAAAAACCTTTCGGCATCAAGCCATCATCAGTGTGAAATAAAATTACACCTTTTTTAAAAGGGCCTTTTAAGAGCGCAGATGGCTTTTGTCAGCACAAATTACACCAAGATAAGAAGGAAGACTCTACGGATCCAACATGGTGCTGAGGTTCAGCCACAGATCGTTATTAAAGCTCTCTTTCATTGTCATATTCATTATATAATACAGTGCCTTCGGAAAGTATTCAGACTCCTTAACTTTTTCCACATTTCGTTACGTTACAGCCTTATTCTAAAATGGATTACAAAATAAATAATCCTCAGCAATCTACACACAATACCCCATAATGACAAAGCGAAAACAGGTTTTTAGAATTCTTTGCACATTTATAAAAAATAAAAAACTGAAATACCTTATTTACATAAGTGTTCAGACCCTTTGCTATGAGACTCGAAATTGAGCCCAGGTGCATCCTGTTTCCATTGCTCATCCTTGAGATGTTTCTATAACTTGATTGGAGTCCACCTGTGGTACATTCAATTGATTGGACATGATTTGGAAAGGCACACACCTGTCTATATAAGGTCCCACAGTTGGCAGTGTATGTCAGAGCAAAAACCAAGCAATTAGGTCGAAGGAATTGTCCATAGAGCGCTGAGACTGGATTGTGTTGAGACACAGGAAGGGTACCAAAAAATGTCTGCAGCATTGAAGGTCCCCAAGAACACAGTGGCCTCCATCATTCTTAAATGGAAGAAGTTTGGAACCACCAAGACTCTTCCTAGAGCTGGTCGCCCAGCCAAACTGAGCAATTGGGGGAGAAGGGCCTTGGTCAGGGAGGTGACCAAGAACCCGATGGTCAGTCTGACAGAGCTCTAGAGTTCCTCTGTGGAGATGGGAGAACCTTCTAGAAGGACAACCATCACTGCAGCACTCCACCAATCAGGCCTTTATGGTAGAGTGGCTAGACGGAAGCCACTCCTCAGTAAAAGGCACATGACAACCCGCTAGGAGTTTGCCAAAAGGCACCTAAAGGACTCTCAGACCATGAGAAACAAGATTCTCTGGTCTGATGAAACCAAGATTGAAACCTTTGGCCTGAATGCGAAGCGTCACTTCTAGAGGAAACCTGGCACCATCCCTACAGTGAAGCATGGTGGTGGCAGCATCATGCTGCGGGGATGTTTTTCAGCAGAAGGGACTGGGAGACTAGTCAGGATCGAGTAAAAAATGAACAGAGCAAAGTACAGAGAGATCCTTGATGAAATCCTGCTCCAGAGCGCTCAGGACCTCAGATTGGGGTGAAGGTTTACCTTCCAACAGGACAACGACCCTAAGCACACAGCCAAGACAACGCAGGAGTGGCTTCGGGACAAGTCTCTGAATGTCCTTGAGTGGCCCAGCCAGAGCCTGGACTTGAACCCGATCTAACATCTCTGGAGCGACCTGAAAATAGCTGTGCAGCAACGCTCCCCATCTAACCTGACAGAGCTTGAGAGGATCTGCAGAGAAGAATGGGAGAAACTCCCCAAATACAGGTGTGCCAAGCTTGTAGCGTCATACCCAAGAAGACTCAAGGCTGTAATTGCTGCCAAAGGTGCTTCAACAAAGTACTGAGTAAGGGATCTGAATACTTATGTAAATGTGATATAATGCTATAACCTAACAAAATGTGGAAAAAGTCAAGGGGTCTGAATACTTTCCGAAGGCGCTGTAGATGTCACACAGTATATTGTCATCTCAGTCGATGGCATCTCTTGTGACACTGTAAAGGCGCTGTTATGGCAGAGGGTTTGAATAAAGTGTCACCACTTGAATAATTTGAGACAAGGATAGAATCCAGGGTCTTAAATCAGCAATTCTCCTCCACGTGTCACCCCAAGGCCCAACCTTATAACATTGTTAAGAGTTCCAGTGATCACCCCAAGGCCCAACCTTATAACATTATTAAGCGTTCCAGTGATCACCCCAAGGCCTAACCTTATAACATTGTTAAAAGTTCAAGTGACCCACTGTCACTCCCGCTCTTGAACATAGAGCTGAAAGATGACAACCCTGTGACTGTTCCAATAGCCTGTGATACAATATGATTGGATAAGACAAATATCCATTTTGGCTATTGTATCGCAAACCTGTCACTGTTAAAATAGCCTGTGATATAACTGGAAATCAGAAGAACATCCATTGGGTTATTGTATCTCTGAACCATTGTTTGATATACTGTTCTAATCACCACTGAACACAACCTTGGAGGAAATGTTTGTAAGCCTCTGCATCCAACAAGCATTCTATGACTCAGTTCCATAGAGATTTGTTGTTGGCCTTTTGTAACAGTATGAAAGGTTTTGTTTATTTCTCGCCCACCCCAGCACACAGGGTCCAAAGAGAGTTGGCGCACAGAACCTCTGCTTGGCTCGCTGTACTCCCCTGTAGACCTGTGAGAATACCACACACACACTTCAACACATATACGCCATGCACACACACACACAAACACTCTTATACACACATACACACGCAAATGCATGCTCACAAACACACACTCAATCTAATTCATGGGGACCGTATGTACAGTATATGAAGCAATGAGCAATTGCACTTCACTGTACCCTTCAACAGCCCTCCCTCCATGGGAATGGGTTGGCCTTCCGAAGTAAACAGGCATTAATCACTCTATGAGACAGAAATGTCAAGGGGAGAGCCCAAGGCATCTGAGGAGGGGTGGTATGTAGGCGAAAGGGGCAGGGAGATAGATGCTGCGGGGGCATAGGGTGTTGCTCCCCCCCGGGAACTGGACCGCACCAGATGATGGGGTCAGTGTGCCAACCACCTTGAGAAAGTGTGTCAAGGACATGGAGTGAGGAAAGGGGGAGGGACACTACTAGGGTCTGGCTGAATTCATCACTCCAACCCAATAATGGAACAGCACAGACTTGTTAGTCCAAGAACCAGTAGCTGGCAGTGCACCATAAGCACTCCTATGTCCTGCTTTCAGCTGCTGCCTGGGACAAACAATGATACTCAATTGGAAAAACTCAGAATATGAATGAAATATCTTACATAAAAATAGATAGAGAGGAACAAAGAAAATGTACCTTGAACTGCTCAGAGCCTTCTCTGCTGTCAGTTAGTAATATCACATAATTGAATTCTTTGAAACGATTATTTGATTTCTACTTTCAAACGTTTCATGACAGTGAGCAAAATGATTTAATTTCTGACAGACGCATTCAATTATTCTCCAACAACCGTTTGCATTCTTAAAATTAAAAGTGTGATCTCTCACCATGTGCCAGTACTTGATAAGACCAAAACAAGTCTGCCAAAAACACAACTATCACGAGGTGTGAATCAGACCTTTCTCTATGTTGGGTTGTCCATTACTGTCATGCTGCTGGAGGCTAGGTCTCTCGTACAGTCTCCTGCTCTTAAAACAATGGATCCCTGGCCTCCAGGATAAGATGCAAGCACTCAGACAGAGAGCATATAGGAGACATATGTCCCTCATCTTAAGTGGTGCTTTAAGAGATATTGATGGTTTAAAAGCAGCCAGTAAGTAAGTAGGTGATCAATGAGGAGATCCGTGTCTGTGGGTCGTCATCATGCTGCTGCCTCCTAAACAATGATATACTGTACAGATGGAGCCTGTCAGAGTGCTCCGATCCTCCCTATAGACTCCTTCAGTTCACTGACCTCTCAATTAGATTACTGAATTCTCATTCAGTTTGATTGAATTCAGGTTCAATTCCAAATCCTACACCTTGTGATAGTCAATTAAGGTGAGGAATCTAAATTCCTGGATGTGCCATTGTGCACAGAACATTGCCTATTTTTGCTGAGGTATTGAGTAGTATTTTAGAGAAACAGAAAACGTGATTTGGGGAAGAAAACCAACTGTGTTGTGTGAACTGGCACTGTAGGAGCAAAGCTCTACTGATTGCAATCAGTCAGAGTGCCGGGCGATGTTTGATTGCAATTGTACAGAAGGGAAATATGTGTTTCTTACTTATTATATTTTTCATTCCGCTCTGTAATGAACTAAACTCTGACAAATAGCAGAGCAATTTGGAGCATCTGAAGTATACAGGTTGACTGTTATTTCATTGATTGTAGGCTACATAGTAAAATACTGTAGCCTATGTAGATTTCTGACACTGGTATTATGACTATGAATATAAAAATATAATTAAAGTACACTGTAAAACCCAAGGCTTTTTTTTACCTCAAATGCTTCTAGTAAGTTGAACTCAAAATCAATGAAAAATATTTTTTCCTTAAATTATTTATGTGGTACTGACTAAAAACTAAATGAGAAGTCACATCAACTTTGTTTGTTATGATAATAAATTATAACTAAGTAAGTACAACTTTATCACAGGAATTTTGCTTTTATTATTAAACATGTATGATGTTTTTTAAGTAAGTGATGTAAACAACAGATATGTAAGTTCCATTTATTTGAAATTGACTCGTTTATTTCGTTTGGCCAAAGAGTTTGTCTTGTTTGGGGGCAGAGCTAATTAGAATAATACCCAGCATGCTTTCCAAATGTGAGTTTATACATTAACATTTTGGTCATTTAGCAGCCGCATTTATCCAGATCAACTTCAGTCAGCTAAAGTAGATATACCGTTTCTGAGAATGTTGTTGTAGTTAAAGTGGTCTGATAGTTGGGCAACTTTTCACATGAGTGTTGATGACAGTTCTGAAAAAGAGACAGATGTTCCCTACTGAATTCTCTGTTATGCTATTGTTAATTGGAAATGAAACTTTTGAATGTGACATAGTGCTTTCTTCATTAAGTTGTGTTAGAAACTGAATAAAATACTTTCTTTGTAGCTTCTTTGTAGTTGGGGAAAAACAAAGAAATATGCTTATTGCACCAAAAAAGATCATGTTTGGAAAATATTTTTTGAAGTAGCAATAGCTTGAAAATATTGACTATGATATACTTATGTAAGAAAATAGTTACAAAATGTCTGTTTTCTAAGTTCAATCAAATTAATATTAACAATTTCTTAACACATCTGTTTAGAGTTCAAGACACTAATATGTTTTGCATTTATGTTTTGCAATGAGCTTAAACTTCAATGTACTTAAAACCTTTCTTGATTTACTAAAAATTGTCAAGCTGATACAACTCAAAACCAACTCTATCGGTTTGAGTAATGACTAGAAAATCACTTCAAGTAACTGTACTCTCATATGGTAGTGCAACGGGTTTCCACAGAGGTTTTGAGTAATGACAGCACACTGTGGTTTACAGTGTCTGTTCCCAGTAATATGATTTTCAGTCATTTTAGTTGTCATCTAAGGTTTTACCCATTTTATCTCTTTACAGTATTTCCCATATTTCTCTGAATTAATACATAAGTTGCCGTTGAATGAATACCATACTTTTTCAGATCCACTTATTTGTACTGCTCAAAATGCTGAATTTTTACAAACAACTTAGTATGCACACTATCATGCTCTCACTTACCTCCCCTTATTTGATAGCTCTAGCATTTGTTAATAGCTTTAAAAGCACCCTGACTGTCATTGTAGCCTACTCAGTCTGGCAGGGATACACACAGAAATCCAAATTCCTGGCAGGTTCGGGGGAGAAAAGCTTAACATAATGTACTGAAGCATTAGCGTTCTGCTCTCCACATTCTGGGAGATGCTTTCATCCCTCTCTTTGGAACTCAACCCTCTCGTTCTTTGTTAGGGGTGTGAGTTTCAGTAATGTTTCTAACTGACACTACACAGCCAGCCATGTTTGTACATCCAGCGTAGAAATTCCTGACTAGAGAGGACTATGTGGTGATGTATGGGCAGGATGTCAGGAGCTGTCTGTTAACGATGATTTATGATGGTTTCAGGGGGAAGACTGTGAGGCCTGTGGTAATGCAGCCTCTAGTCACAATGCTACTGTAAACACAGCGTAGGAAGCCTAATGAAGGCCTCACACTAGAACCCAACACACTCACACACATTCCTCTCTATATGAACCTGTCTATCTAACCTACAGTAACAGTATCTTACTCAATCCAGCAGAATACTGTTCCTCTCCCAAGTAAAACTTTTGTGATGATGAAATAGATCAGTGAATATGTCTCAAGCAGAGAGAGAGAGAGAGAGAGAGAGAGAGAGAGAGAGAGAGAGAGAGAGAGAGAGAGAGAGATCAGATGAGAAGCATATTTTGTTTCATGAAAGTAGTTCTCAACTTGACCAGAAGCACTGCAGCAGTGGGGTTGTTGTGATTCTCTATCAAGAGCATTTCAACGGCCTCTTTAGTTTGAAGTCCTTGGAGAAGGCTCCCTCTTAAAGACAGGGACTCACTTATCACTCTATGATCACACCAACATCACAGACACAGACGCGATCCTATAAAAGTTGTGTGTGTGGAGACTAGCACAGCACAGGGATCATGTTGTGGTGTAACTCTAGACTTTGACCCATCAAAGAGGCTCCGATAAGCAGACGGGACATTTCCCAGAGTGCATCCTGTGGGGCTGCTGGTCGCCGCAGTGAGGGAGGGGGCATTGTGTCAGACTCCCATCCTGCCCCATTACTCAGCACTGCTCCCATTAACATATCTGCCATCTGATCTGCTCTGGTACAGGCGAGAGGGGACAAGTAAACACACAGAGAGAACAGGGAAGTCAGAGAGAAGGAACGGGGGATGGGGTGATGGCAGGTTGTGTTTCTTCGTGCGTAAAGTGCACATCATTAGGCTACTGCTCCTTACTCTGCAAGGTAAGCAAATAGCATGTAGAAGCAATGATGTTGCTGTACCTACAAGGTCAAATCAATCGAAGAAAAGCTGATTTACTTTTACTGCAGATGTAATCTCTAGGGGTTATTAAATTGAGGGAGGAGGAGGAAAGGTGGGGGGTTGTCCAGTGATGTGTGTGTGTTAGTGTGTGTTTGAGTGTGTGCGTGTGATAGATCGATTTGGATAGAGAGAACATGCGCCTATTCATGTGTGGTAGCATGGTAAGCACCTTCCTTGCCGGTAAGGACCTGTTTGCCTCATTAATAGATTGTAGCTGAAGGGGAAAAGTGGCAAACCAAGCAAGAAAAATGAGAATCTGAATATTTTCTACCTTCCTTGGAGCTCTCTGGGGAGTGCCTCGACCTCGAGACAGGACAGAGTGGGTTCAGAACACTATATGTTGTTCAACAAAGCAAACACAGCTTCTACAGTATATTGAAGATTTCAGCTTAAACATTCAATATAGATGTGTAGGCTGGCCAATCAATATTTATTGCATTTCAATTGTAGAGTCTTATACAAAAGTGTGACTGAAGTGATTTCCTTTTGTGCAATAGATATTTTAGACTCTTAAGCTCAGTGAAGAAAGAATGCTTTAATCTTGGTACAGTAGCGTATTTTCCTTGGAACTAGAACCTCCTCCCCCTTTATTTACTCCTGGGAATAATGAACAAATAAGAACACATGAACGAGTAAAAAGTAAATGTCCTGAAAACCTATTTTACTTAAGATTGAGCATCACATAGTGGAATAGGAGAACGGCTGAGATATTGCATCCACCAGAGAATCCATACTATACACAGTAAGCAAACCACAATAGTTAACACAACAGTAAACAACAGAAAACACAGCACAGTATCCTAACCTAAACACAACAAAGCAGAGCAGAGAGCCCAACACACCAGGAAACCAATGCCTGTCATGTTGACTATCGCCCAAGGTATAGAAACCAGACACCAAATGCCAAAACCCCAGAAATGGGAGGGAGGGGGCAATGATAAAACAAAACAGGGTTTTAATTCTACTTTTCGTCTTCCCCAGCCACAGACAGTAGCCCTGAGAAAAGGGTTTGTGTCTCCAGCAAGGCCCCCTGCAGAGAGGGGCTGGTGCTGGGAAGATAGGGGCTTCAGACAGACTGCTCTCCAGGCTCAGAGCGGGGGATATGGGGTCTAGAGGGGCCCTCTCCAGGCCGGGGGTGGGAGATAAACCGGGGACCCCTGCTCTGATGGAGCCCCAGGTTACAGCAGCCATAGCAGGGGTCCCCTCAGTCACGGAGGAGGGGGGGCTCACCCCTGGATGAACCAGGATTAACCTAGGTAGGGAGCAGTTAAAGGGTAACTGTCATCAAACACTTTAATGTTATATACCTGCTCTGTTACTCCTCATGGGGAAGGCACTGTGGGGGGATACTGGGGACATTCAAGATGGAAGGGTGGCTTTGATTGCAACCAAATCAAACAGGAATCACTTGAATCATCTGCCACCCTTTCATACAAAGACTTCAGATTTGTCAAGTATCCCCCAGGGTAAGAAATTTTCTGCAAGAGCATCTTTCAAAACCTCACCACATCCTACCCATAAAATATGAAGAAGATTTTCTGTGGTTGTTTATGGCTGGGAATAGTTATGTTACGACACAAAATGAAAACAGGAATCGACCCATAAGAAGAGAAAACAATCAATGAAGAAATCCAATCTTCCTGTAGCCTCTGAAAAACTCTAATCTGTAACTACCGGTAACCATAGTCTTTACTGTGCAATGCAGAGCATCCTAAAACTTCAGCACTACTACTCATGCACCATATGGGTGTTATGTGGCTACTCAAATCAAATAAGTAAACAGTAAATAGTAAACAATAATAGTAAAAAACAACACCAGAAAACAGAGCAGCACAAGATCCTAACTCAGACTTCTTTTATAACAGGAATGGCAAGGCAGACTCTCACAAGTGATGTTTAACTGTGAATTGAGAGTGACCTATTTTTCAATAAGAGGGAGAAATGCAGAGAAATGAACTATTCATACATGCAAAAAGCAGCAGCAGCCTACAATAGACCAGACTCCTTTCAAAGCCTGGAGAAATAGAATTTTCATGTAGGCAGCTTGAAGCTTTTATTCCACAGCGGCATTGCAGTGTATTAAACCCTCAGAAGTTTGAGAAGTCCTCAGTAACCAGACTGCTGGTTTAACCCATCTCCATCCCCTTCCCACACCTCTTTTTTAATGCAAGGGCGAGCCGTCTTGTAGGTACAATGCAAACATTGATGGCCTCAATTTCATTGACATTGTTGCCGCACTTAAGTGCAGTCACTCGATCCCTACTGAAACAGAAGGGTTTCAACCTCGGCCAGAGGGCTGGGAGGCACAGAGAGAGGAGCGGGAAGGGAAGAGGGGGTGGTGAGGGATGGGTGTCGTTACTGCACTTACAGCATTACAGACCACTATGGAGGAAGAGGCAGGGGCCTTAGGGTCATTTAGATAGGGTTCCCTTACCCCTGAGATGTTAAATTCAAAATCACATTTATTATCAAGAAAAATGCTTTTCTTTCTACATCTGCTCACTTAATGTTTAATATAGCTTCCCTTTAGAGGAGGGAGGCCATTAAGCCGGTTTGGGTTCTTAACTCACACTGCTCTCTCAGTGTGGAGTAGCTACACTGTTTCTCAGCTAAGTGAAGACTAGGGAGACTATGGGTTGGGGTTCATGGAGTTATTCTTCATTCTCTTAATACCATCATTATTTCAGTAAACACTACAGAGTTTTCCACATTGAGAAAGCAATCCTCCTAAAAGGTTGAGGCAAAACTTTCTACTCTAAAATGGTTGATTATACACCAGTGTACAGAACAGTACATTGTTGGGAGGGAAGATCATTAGTGATGTTTTTCATTGGACTCGGTTGTTGTGGAGATGCAGGCAGCCAAGTTATATTCTGCATAATTACCGGGGAGAAGTACAGTATGTAGCTACAGTAACTGTAAACATGTTCTAGTTTCAAATGTATTAAAATGCTCCCCTGCACGTCTGCATGCTGTAATCTCTGGTGTCTTTGTCATTACTTGGCCCATTTTCCCCTCAATGTACTATGAGTAGTTAGAGAGAACCCCACTAGAGAGATTAACTGTGTTTCCTGTTGGTGAAGCTTTGAAGTTAAGTCCTCAGGGAAACCCATGCCATACAGTCCTGTTCCCTTCATCTGTGTCATTCAACGTATAGTACTGTACAATCACCTCCAATGTCACCCAGCCATTCACGCTCCTGGCTTTGCCCTCTTACATATAGCGATAGCAGGCCTGTAATTGGAATGGCATAAAAAAAGAGGTTTGATTTACTCTTTGAATGTCACAGCTACAGCTTTGCATCTTGAGACTGGGTGACTGGGAGAGCATCCTTTGAGCTAAAGGAGATTTTATCTGAATCCTCAATCAGTCCAGCTGCAGTGAGTTTGGAGTTGGCCGAAGTTATAGTACTAATAAGCATCATGAAGAATAAGAAAAGCAATACGTTTCCGACACAATTATTGTATAGAATTTCAAATAGAGAGAGGTTCAGCAGAAACATGATTAAACGTGAGTGTAGATACAGTAGACTAGACCTTCTGATTTATTTTGTCAGTTAGATTGGACCATAACATAAGAAGTCTGAGTGTAGAATTGTTCTCTTATAGTTAAAGGACAGGGGCTTTTAGAGGCCATGGCAGTGGCCACAACAGTAGTAGTTAGGAGTAGTGGTAGGAGGAGGGTGTGTTGTAACAGTAGTAGTTAGGAGTAGTGGTAGGAGGAGTGAGTGTTGTAACAGTAGTAGTTAGGAGTAGTGGTAGGAGGAGTGAGTGTTGTAACAGTCGTAGTTAGGAGTAGTGGTAGGAGGAGTGAGTGTTGTAACAGTAGTAGTTAGGAGTAGTGGTAGGAGGAGTGTGTGTTGTAACAGTAGTAGTTAGGAGTAGTGGTAGGAGGAGGGTGTTGTAACAGTAGTAGTTAGGAGTAGTGGTAGGATGAGTGTGTGTTGTAACAGTAGTAGTTAGGAGTAGTGGTAGGAGGAGGGTGTTGTAACAGTAGTAGTTAGGAGTAGTGGTAGGAGGAGTGAGTGTTGTAACAGTAGTAGTTAGGAGTAGTGGTAGGAGGAGTGTGTGTTGTAACAGTAGTAGTTAGGAGTAGTGGTAGGAGGAGTGAGTGTTGTAACAGTAGTAGTTAGGAGCAGTGGTAGGAGGAGTGAGTGTTGTAACAGTAGTAGTTAGGAGTAGTGGTAGGAGGAGTGAGTGTTGTAACAGTAGTAGTTAGGAGTAGTGGTAGGAGGAGTGAGTGTTGTAACAGTAGTAGTTAGGAGTAGTGGTAGGAGGAGTGAGTGTTGTAACAGTAGTAGTTAGGAGTAGTGGTAGGAGGAGTGAGTGTTGTAACAGTAGTAGTTAGGAGCAGTGGTAGGAGGAGTGTGTTGTAACAGTAGTAGTTAGGAGTAGTGGTAGGAGGAGTGAGTGTTGTAACAGTAGTAGTTAGGAGTAGTGGTAGGAGGAGTGAGTGTTGTAACAGTAGTAGTTAGGAGTAGTGGTAGGAGGAGTGAGTGTTGTAACAGTAGTAGTTAGGAGTAGTGGTAGGAGGAGTGAGTGTTGTAACAGTAGTAGTTAGGAGTAGTGGTAGGAGGAGTGAGTGTTGTAACAGTAGTAGTTAGGAGTAGTGGTAGGAGGAGTGAGTGTTGTAACAGTAGTAGTTAGGAGTAGTGGTAGGAGGAGTGAGTGTTGTAACAGTAGTAGTTAGGAGCAGTGGTAGGAGGAGTGAGTGTTGTAACAGTAGTATGCCTAGAGGTACAGCAGTAGTGAAAGCATCATCGTACATCTGCTTTTAAAATGCTCTTACCTCTAAGATAATAGGAGTTATGAAAATGAAAAAGTCCCATCTGGTGCTGTTCACTGCTCCCTCTTGTCTATTTGTAGATGGAATGCTTTGCATTTTGACATGTCCCTCTGTGCACCCTCTGTGACTTCTAGGAAGATTTTAACCCACTAACCCCCCAAAATACTCAAAGTTTTCCCCATCATTGTAAAGCCCTAGTTATTTTGTTGCTTTAACAAAGTTATTTCTGAAGATTATTATTTATTTAATGTGATTATTGATTCATTTACCTCTGTCCCTAATTTTAAGGTCAACCCTGTTACGTGAACTGAACTCTTGTTTTAATATGATGAAACTTTTCCTTTTTAAATATTTATTTCAAAAGAAACATTGAACAATAGTCAAATCAGTGTAAAAGCAGGTGAGCTGGTTCTAATATTTTTTTGCAATTTTCTGGTGTTTTGTGTTGGGAAACTGAGTGGGTCGAGCATAACACGTCAACATAGATAGACAGGCTATAAATGTTTTAACAATTACATTTTTTTAGTGAATCTTGCATTCAATTGCCCCTCCCTGTTGCACACAACAAGCTTCCATTCCCCCGGTCACAAGGGGATTCGTGGCTGATTTAAGTAGTAATTACCAGTTGGAGGGCCTTTCATGTAGATTTTTCCCAGATGTGGTAAATTCCCACTTTCCACTTGGTTACGAACGCACCATAACACCGCTAACCATTCACTGTAGAGCCGTATAATACTACTCATTTGAAGCACAAGACCTAGACCTACACATTGACATACTGTGGAGCATTGTTTGATTGTGATGCGTGTGATAGAAGGAGTCAGGCGCAGGAAAGTAATATGCATCCAAAAAGTTTATTCCGTCGATAAACAGTTGCGTAAGCATGCGACAACAAAACTCAGGCACAGGG
Source organism: Coregonus lavaretus (assembly GCF_964263955.1). Lineage (NCBI taxonomy): Eukaryota > Metazoa > Chordata > Actinopteri > Salmoniformes > Salmonidae > Coregonus > Coregonus lavaretus. The sequence goes on along the minus strand of NC_139991.1, from coordinate 42,171,168 downwards.
GAAATATCTACCCTGGCAACAACAAGGTAAGGGTAGCTCAACCGAGCTACACACAGCTCACTATAAACAATCACACACACAGACAAGGAAGCAGAGGGAACACTTATACAATGACTAATTGGGGATAAGGGCCAGGTGTGTGTGATTAATTAGACAAGACTAGTGGAGTGATGATAAATGGATCGGCAGCAGCTAGTAAGCCAGTGACGACGAACGGCGAAACCTGCCCGAACAAGGAGGGGATGCAGCCTCAGCGGGAGTCGTGACAGTACCCCCCCCCCCCCCCCTTGACGCGCGGCTCCAGCAGTGCGCCGACCCCGGCTTCGGGGACGGCCAGGAGGATGCGGAGCAGGGCGAGCCGGATGGCGACGGTGGAAATCCCGTAACATGGAGGGATCGAGGATATCCCTCACCGAGACCCAGCACCGTTCCTCCGGACCGTACCCCTCCCACTCCACGAGGTACTGAAGGCCCCCCACCCGATGCCTCGAATCCAGGAAGGAACGGACCGAGTACGCTGGGGCCCCCTCGATGTCCAGAGGAGGTGGAGGGACCTCCCGCACCTCAGACTCCTAGAGCGGACCAGCTACCACCGGCCTGAGGAGAGACACATGCAACGAGGGGTTAATACGGTAATCAGGGGGAAGTAATAACCTATATGTGACCTCGTTGACTCTTCTCAGGATTTTTAACGGCCCCACAAACCGCGGGCTCAGCTTCCGGCAGGGCAGGTGGAGGGGCAGATTCCGGGTCGAGAGATCCGATCCCCCGGTACAAAGACGAGTGCCTCACTGCGGTGGCGGTCAGCGTTGGCCTTCTGACGACGCACGGCGCGTTGGAGGTGAACGTGGGCAGCATCCCATGTCTCCTCCGTGCGCCGAAACCAGTCATCCACCACAGGAGCCTCGGTCTGGCTCTGGTGCCACGGTGCCAGAACCGGTTGGTAACCCAGAACACACTGGAAAGGTGTTAGGTTAGTGGAGGAGTGGCGGAGAGAGTTCTAGGCATGTTCTTCCCATGGCAAGAACACTGACCACTCCCCCGGTCGGTTCTGGCAGTAGGACCGCAGGAACCTACCCACGTCCTGATTTACCCGTTCCACCTGCCCATTACTCTCGTGGTGGAACCCAGAGGTCAGGCTGACCGAGACCCCAGACGTTCCATGAACGCCTTCCAGACCTTTGGACGTGAACTGGGGACCTCGGTCAGACACTATATCCTCTGGTACCCCGTAGTGCCAGAAGACGTGAGTAAACAGGGCCTCCGCAGTCTGCAGAGGAAGGAGGCGGAAGGACTTTGAGAAGCAGTCCACAACGACCAGGATGGTGGTGTTACCTTGGGAGAGGGGAAGATCAGTCAGAAAATCAATGCTAAGGTGAGACCATGGTCGTTGTGGAACTGGTAACGGTTGTAGCTTACCTGCTGGGAGGTGCCTAGGTGCCTTACTCTGGGTGCACACCGAGCAGGAGGAGAAGTACACCCTCACGTCCTTAGCTAAGGTAGGCCACCAGTACTTTCCGCTCAGGCAGTGCACTGTACGACCGATACTTGGGTGACCAGAGGAGGGTGGCGTGTGTGCCAAGAAGATCAGACGGTCACAGATAAGAGCAGGCACGTACTGCAGCCCAGCTGGACACTGAGGTGGAGATGGATCTGTGCGTAATGCCCGCTCTATATCCGCGTCCATCGCCCATACTACCGGCGCCACAATGCAGGAGGCCGGGAGTATGGGGGTGTTGTCTCTGGGCCTCTCCTCTGTGTCATACAGCCGGGACAGTGCGTCTGCCTTCACGTTCTTCGTACCCGGAATGTATGACAGTGTCAAATCAAACCGGGTGAAGAATTGGGCCCACCTGGCCTGGCGAGGATTCAGCCTCCTCGCTGCCTGGATGTACTCCAGGTTACGGTGGTCCGTCCAGACGAGGAAAGGGTGTTTTGCCCCCTCGAGCCAATGCCTCCACACGGTCAAGGCTCGGACAACAGCCAACAGCTCCCGATCACCAACGCCGTAGTTCTGCTCCGCCAGGCTGAGCTTCTTCGAAAATAACGCACAGGGGCGGAGCTTGGGTTGCGTACCCGAGTGTTGAGACAGGACAGCTCCTATCCCAACCTCGGACGCATCCACCTCCACTACGAACGGTAGTGATGAATCGGGGTGGGCCAGTACTGGGGCTGAGGTTAACAGACCCCGCAGTTTGCTGAAGGCCAGGTCAGCCTCAGCAGATCAGCGGAGCCGGGACGGCCCACCCTTCAACAGGGAGGTAATGGGAGCTGCGACCTTGCCAAAGTCCCAGATAAACCTCCGATAATAGTTGGCAAAGCCAAGGAAGCGCTGCATCTCCTTAACCGTGGTTGGAGTCGGCCAATTACGCACGGCTGAAATGCGATCTCCCTCCATCTCCACACCTGAGGTGGAAATGCGGTATCCAAGGAAGGAGACGGACTGCTGGAAAAACATACACTTCTCTGCCTTAGCATAAAGGTAATTTTCCAACAGTCGGGCCAGCACCTTGCGAACCAGGGACACATGCTCGGTGCGCGTAGCGGAATACACCAGGATGTCATCGATGTAGACCACTACACCGCGACCAAGCATGTCCCGAAACACCTCGTTCACAAAGGACTGGAAAACTGAGGGAGCAGTCATCAAACCATAGGGAATCACCAGGTATTCATAATGCCCCGTGGTTGTGCTGAATGCTGTCTTCCACTCATCTTCCTCTCGGATACGCACCAGGTTGTACACACTCCTGAGATCTAATTTGGTGAAGAAGTGCACCCCATGCACTGAAGGAATGAGGGGGAGAGGATAACTAAATCGTATCGCCTCCCTGTTCAGTGGTCGATAATAAATGCACGGGCGCAGACCTCTGTCCTTCTTCTTCACAAAGAAGAAATTAGAGGAGGGACGTATATACCCCTGGCGCAGGGACTCGGTGACATATGTTTCCATAGCCACCGTTTCAGCCTGTGACAGGGGGTATATATGACTCCTGGGAGGTACAGCGTCTACTCTGAGGTTTATCGCGCAATCCCCCGCCTGATGAGGTGGTAATTTAGTCGCCTGCATTTTAGAGAACACTTGCGCCAGATCGAGGTATTCAGGGGGAATGCGCACGGTGAAGGTACTGTCTGGACTTTCCACTGTGGTTGCACCAACGGAAACACCTAGACACATATCCTGACACTCTCGCGACCACCCCGTGAGAACCCTCTGCGGCCATGAGAAGGTGGGGTTGTGGAGTGCTAGCCAAGAGATACCTAATACCACAGGGAAAGCAGGAGACTCAATAATGGAAAAAGTAACCTGTTCACAATGAGTCTCCTGGGTAATCATGGTGACTGGTGCAGTAACTTCCTTAACCAACCCGGACCCTAAGTGCTCTGATGGGGTGTGAAATGGATAGGGGAATCAATGGAATGCCTATACGGTGTGCAAATGCCCTGTCCATAAAGTTCCCAGCTGCGCCTGAATCGACTAGCGCCTTACACTGGGGAACATCCATGTGCTCAAGAAAGGAGACAAGTATTTTACAGTGCGCAGCAGAGGGCTCTGAACGAGTGTGGGTGTTCAATACCTGGGGTGATGCGAGAGTGCCCTGCCTGCCGCCTCCAAACCCAGAAGAACGTTGACGACAACGTGTGGTGAAATGTCCCTTCGCGCCACCAGTGTGGCACTGGCGCTGTCGTCCTCTGCTCTCTCGGCCGGCGGCTCCACCCAGCTCCATCGGCTCGAGGTCCGAGTCCTCCGGGGTGGAAACGGGCAGACCCCTACCAGGACGTCCTCTGGCTGCCAGCAGGTTGTCCAACCGAATGGCCATGTCCACCAGTTTATCGAAGGACAACATGGTGTCCCGGCAGGCTTGCTCCCGTCGGATGTCCTCCCGCAGATGGCACTGGAAATGGGCGATCAGGGCCCGCTCGTTCCACCCGGAGCCCGCTGCCAGCGTCCGGAACTCCAACGTGAAGTCCTGTGCAGTCCTCGTCCCCTGCCTCAGGTGGACCAGTCGCTCACCCGCCTCTCGACCCTCAGGCGGGTGGTCGAATACCACCCGAAAGAGGCGAGCGAACTCCCTGTAGTCCTCCAACGTGGCTCCTCCTTCATTCCACACCGCGTTGGCCCACTCCGGGGCTTTCCCACAGAGGCAGGAAACAAGGACGGACACCTTCTCCCGCTCCGATGGTGCTGGCCTGATGCTGGCAAAGTAAAGCTCCAATTGGAGGAGGAATCCCTGGCACTACGCCACTGTCCCCTCAAACGCCCGTGGTCGGGATATCTGGATCCCTCCTGGTGCTGGGGTGTAGGTGGCTGGATCCGGTTAGCCAGCTGGTCTCGACAGATCGGATCTGCTCGTCTCCAGGCGTTGGACAACCTGAAGAACCCGATCCATCGCTTCCCCCAAGCTGGCCAGCCTCGTGGAGTGCTCCTGGACCCGTGCCACAACTCCAGGCATGCGCTCTTCTCCCGCTGACTCCATAGCGGGTGGGTGATTCTGTGATGCGTGTGATAGAAGGAGTCAGGCGCAGGAGAGTAATACGCATCCAAAAAGTTTATTCCGTCGATAAACAGTTGCGCAAGCATGCGACAACAAAACTCAGGCACAGGGAAAATATCTACCCTGGCAACAACAAGGTAAGCGTAGCTCAACCAAGCTACACACAGCTCACTACAAAAATCACCCACACAGACAAGGAAGCAGAGGGAACACTTATACAATGACTAATTGGGGATAAGGACCAGGTGTGTGTGATTAATTAGACAAGACTAGTGGAGTGATGATAAATGGATCGGCAGCAGCTAGTAAGCCGGTGACGACGAACGCCGAAACCTGCCCGAACTTTGGAGGGGAGGCAGCCTCGGCGGAAGTCGTGACAATGATGGATGTATAGTTTGTGTTTAAATCGCTAAAAAACTCAAATAAAAAATATATAAAACAGCCTAGTGTCCGATCTTGATTGATTATCTCCATTGATCAATACGTAAAGAGTCATTTAAGAAGCCGAATTAGGAACCACTTTGGCCACTCTGTAGACTAGATGTAATAGCCAGGCATTTCTATAATATTTTCAGGCATTACGTGCATTTGAGCAAAGATGCAAATGTATGTACATGTATTTAAAATACACTTGACGTGATGTTAATTATATTGAAATGTATATTACCACATGTTTTTTAATTCAGCTTCTCAGCTGGGAGCAGTGTGAGCCTATCAGCAGAGGTACTAAAACAGGAAGAGAGAGAGCGGAAAATCTGCACACGGGCCTTAACTGAACGTTTCTTGCATGTTGAGGAAGCATGTGGAGAATATTCTGGTGTTTACTGTAAGCTCTGCATTCTGTTTATTTCATATTGTGGCATGCAGAGACCATCAGAGGGGATTTAGGATAAGTGGGGGACATCAAAGAGGCCACGAGAGCTGAGGAGACAGTCAACTGAACAGCAGGGTGGGAAACTGGGAAGGTTTGGAACAGGGGAAGCATGTGTGTACTAGTATGTATGTGTATGTTTGTGTCCTTTTTGTGAGCACAATGAAAGGCTGTTAGTATTTCCTGTCCTTTCAAACTTAAATAAATGAAAAAGATGTTATCCAAACACTAAATCTTACAGGATACTTCCTCTTAGTAATACAGCAGTAGGGGTTGTGCTATATTTGTTAAATCACAGAATATATGGGGTGCAGATTGATTAGAAACCAATATGGGGAAAAATAATCCTATTCCATTATTCATGGTCTTGTATAGCAGAACAATTTTGTTTTGGGGGAATGATTTTCTGTGATATTTTCTACTTTATTTCTCTTCCCTTTTCTTCTTTGTAATATTAATTCTAATTTAAGCAATATTTATGGTTGTACCTCTGCTACATTCGGCTAGCCTCACAGCTGCAGCCCCCCCTAGAGCTGTCAGCATGATTGACGATTGAGACAGTGCATGAATTTCAAATCCTGCAGGAACATAAGAGGCCTAGAACATAAACAGGTACAAAACTCCCAAGTAATAGGACTCAAACGCAGGCAATTACAACTCTTGCATGTAAATCAGGTGCATGTGCAGCAGTCTTGAGTTTTTTTTGCCATTACTTGTCAGTGAAGCATGGAACTCCCCCCTCTGCTCACTCATCAGGAATTGGCTAAAGGAGGCAGGATCCCTGGGCCCTTTGCAGCCAGTTATTGGCCTCTTAAATCCTCCAACCCCTGAGTGAAGAACAGCTTCTACATGTTGGCCAGGCAATGTAACAGACAGACAGACACTCCCTGTTTTCATATTAGAGTGCGGGAGCGTATCCAAACATGACTTTGAGTCTTGTTTCTTCACAAATAGGCTAATGCAGTTGCTTCTCATTGAATAATATTGGCTCTGGTGGGACAGCAATGATTCTCAGATAAGATATTTTAAAACACCACATCACCTAAGGGACAGATTCTCCCTGAAGATAACCAAGGATGGATTGATATTCTCATGTGTCCTGTATGATGGCAGAGAATTAATGATTACAAACATACTGTATGCATACTCTTTCCATGTACTCGTTCCAACATGTCGGTGATATATTAGTCCGTTTGAGTATTGGCCCTGGTCAATGTAGCCTAGTGACAGCTTCTTTGAGGGACTCCAGATTGATCAGAGTTGATGAGAACACAAGACTGTGATTTACCAGATGGCACATTAAGTTCTTGTTTCTTGGCAGTGTGACCCTGTTGAATATTGAAATGAGAGACCAGCTTGGGTTTTTGTGGCAAAAATGTCTTGCAGGGACAAGATTGCCTGTCTTCCTACACTGTACTTTTGTATTTGTTTGAATGTGTATCGACTTATTAAGTTCTTCCAAGTTTATTGTTTTCTCTTGTTTTATTAAGTAGGACAAGCCATTCTGGGAGAGAAACCAAGTTAAACAGAGGCTTTGGAGTGTTTTTACAGTGTTCAGTGAAAGACACAGTGATGATAGCTCAGATAATCAGATATAGTACTCAGATAGCCCTGAGCAAAACTATGCTGTTTGACACTAAGGGCTCTATTCAATCTGTATTGCTGAAGCGTTACAGATTGCGAGATAGAAACATAAAGGTAATTTCCGATTTAGAAGACATACGCAGCGTTTACCAGGCATTATGGATTGGTTGGAAGCCGACCATAACGAGCCACTTTGATGGACTTAATCCATAACATATCATGTAATGATGTGAAGCACAACAATTCTGAGAAAGTTGGCTACATTTCTGATATCTGATCATCTACAGCATAAGACTACATCATGGATTCACAAATATAGAGACTTTTTTTAAATTAATGTTCATTTGAACTAAACCCTCAAACATCTCATAAATACATGCATAAAACCTGTTTCATAGAGTCATATGTCAATCACGACATGTTACACCCCCCTGAGAGATGTAAGTCTATCCAGACAGGGGCAAGGCCAAGTGTTCCAGGGCATGCGCAACCAGCTTCAAACGTACAGTTGAAATTATTATCATATGATCAAGTTTGGTACTCCCTTTTTAAGAGTATGTTTTAAAGGACAATCTCCAGTGTTTTTACAGTTACTCTGCTGGTGCAACAGAGTACAGATGTGCCACCAGGACATTTCCCATTAAACAGCAGGCCTTTCCGGCCCAGCGGCCTGCTTCAGATTTGAACCTAACCTTAACACAGGCCTCAGCGTGGCCCTATCGTTTCATCATGGACCCTGGACCCTTTCATTAACCTCTTTCAGCCAGGTGGGGGGCAGCTGGGATGGATTTTGGCACAGACTGGAAACAGCTGTGGGTGGGTGGGAGAGGGGAGTGGGCAGACCCAAAAATAAAACAGGGGGACCCTCTCACCTGAGCACTGATCCCTTGAGTTGGACATATTAGACAGAGCAGAAGTTTATGAGGCTTACCTAGTAAACCATTACACAGGAAGGCTGAAGGGAGGGGGTGGATACTGGTAAGATGTAAAAGTAAGTAGGAAGTGTGTGTGTGCACTTGTCTGTGGGTCTGCATGCATGCATACCTGCGCACGTCTTTGTTTCTTTATGTCTATGTGTTGTAAAATGCAATGATAATGTAATGACTGATTGTACAAATTGGGCATCAATCATCGTACCGTACTTCATCACTGATTCATCATATCCTCAAAAAGTTATACAGCTGCACCACTGAGAGCATCTTGGCTGGCTCACCGCTTGGTATGGCAACTGCTTGGCATCCGACTACAAGGCACTACAGAGAGTAGTGCGTACGGCCCAGTACATCACTGGGCCCGAGTTCCCTGCCATCCAGGACCGCTATACCAGGCGGTGTCAGGCAGTGTCAGAGGAAGGCCCTATACCAGGCGGTGTCAGAGGAAGGCCCTAATAATTGTCAAATACTCCACCCACCTAAGTCATAGACTGTTCTCTCTACTACCGCACGGCAAGCAGTACCAATGCACTAAGTCTGGACAGAACTTAGGACCCTGAACAGCTTCTATCCCCAAGCCATAAGACTGCTAAATAGTTAGTTAAATAGTTAACCATATACAGTGCCATGCAAAAGTATTCATCCCCCTTGGCGTTTTTCCTATTTTGTTGCATTACAACCTGTAATTTAAATTTATTTTTATTTGGATTTCATGTAATGGACATACACAAAATAGTCAAAGTTGGTGAAGTGAAATGAAAAAAATTACTTGTTCCAAAAAATTATAAAAAATATATATGGAAAAGTGGTGCGTGCATATGCATTCACACCCTTTGCTATGAAGCCCCTGAATAGGATGGTGCAACCAATTACCTTCAGAAGTCACATAATTAGTTAAAATAAAGTCCACCTGTGTGCAATCGAAGTGTCACATGATCTGTCACATGATCTCAGTATATATACACCTGTTCTGAAAGGCCCCGGAGTCTGCAACACCACTAAGCAAGGGGCACCACCAAGCAAGCGGCACCATGAAGACCAAGGAGCTCTCCAAACAGGTCAGGGACAAAGTTGTGGAGAAGTACAGATCAGGGTTGGGTTATAAAAAAATATCTGAAACTTTGAACATCCCACGGAGCACCATTAAATCCATTATTAAAAAATTGAAAGAATATGGCACCACAACAAACCTGCCAAGAGAGGGCCGCCCACCAAAAACTCACGGACCAGGCAAGGAGGGCATTAATCAGAGAGGCAACAAGGAGACCGAAGATAACCCTGAAGGAGCTGCAAAGCTCCACAGCGGAGATTGGAGTATCTGTCCATAGGACCACTTTAAGCCATACACTCCACAGAGCTGGGCTTTACGGAAGAGTGGCCAGAAAAAAGCCATTGCTTAAAGAAAAAAATAAGCAAACACGTTTGGTGTTCGCCAAAAGGCATGTGAGAGACATGTGAGAGACTCCCCAAACATATGAAAGAATGTACTCTGGTCAGATGAGACTAGAATTTAGCTTTTTGGCCATCAAGGAAAACGCTATGTCTGGCGCAAAACCAACACCGCTCATCACCCCGAAAACCATGTTTTTCATCGCCAGGGACTGGGAAACTGGTCAGAATTGAAGGAATGATGGATGGCGCTAAATACAGGGAAATTCTTGAGGGAAACCTGTTTTAGTCTCCCAGAGATTTGAGACTGGGACGGAGGTTCACCTTCCAGCAGGACAATGACCCTAAGCATACTGCTAAAGCAACACTCGAGTGGTTTAAGGGGAAACATTGAAATGTCTTGGAATGGCCTAGTAAAAGCCCAGACCTCAATCCAATTGAGAATCTGTGGTATGACTTAAAGATTGCTGTACACCAGCGGAACCCATCCAACTTGAAGGAGCTGGAGCAGTTTTGCCTTGAAGAATGGGCAACAATCCCAGTGGCCCTAAGAGACTTGCAGCTGTAATTGCTTCCAAAGGTGGCTCTACAAAGTATTGTCACGGATTCAGCCGAGGCTGCCCCTCCTCCTTGCTCGGGCAGGCTTCGGCGTTCGTCGTCACCGGAGTACTAGCTGCTACCGATCCATGGTTCTATGTTCGACTCGTTTTTTATCTTAATTGGTCACACCTGTTTCCCATCATGTAGTTATGTCTTCCCTATTTAACCCTCTGTCTCACACTGTGTGTTGTGCGTGTTTGTTTTAGTCTTGGTTGTCGTTAGTGTGCGGGATTGTTCCCTCCCTGCGTGGAGGTTTGCTGTTCATTCTTTTACCTTCGAGTAAAGTACGCTTTTGATTAGCTCTGTGTCCTGCGCCTGACTTCGCCTACCGCATTACACTGACCCCTTGACAGAAGCACGCACCATAACATGGAGTCAGCAGGAACAGCTGTGCCAACCGGATCGATGGAGGAACGCGTCCAACAACAAGGGCCATGATCCAGGCTCTCGGCACAGCTATGGAACGAGTAGTAAATACTATGGAGCGATGTGAGAGAGGAGGTATCCCTATACCTCCTCCAATTACACCACCACCTACACCGATGTCCATCTCTTTACCATCTGGGTCCAGTGGGATTTGGCTCTCGCACCCGAGGGCTTATGACGGTACAGCTGCCGGGTGTCAGGGTTTTCTGCTGCAGGTAGAGCTCTACCTGGCAACCATCCACCCGGCTCCCTCGGGATACGAGAGCGTGTCCGCCCTCATCTCCTGTCTGTCCGGTAAAGCGCTGGAGTGGGCCAACGCCGAGTGGGGGTGAATAGACGCCGCAACTGTAAGCTATGCAGAGTTTACCCGCCGCTTTAGGGCGGTATTCGATCATCCACCAGAGGGGAGAGCGGCGGGTGAGCGTCTATTCCACCTCAGACAGGGGAAGAGGAGTGCGCAGGAATTTTCACTGGACTTTCGGACTCTGGCTTCCAGCGCAGGATGGAATGAGAGGGCCCTCATCGACCACTACCGTTGCAGCTTAAGGGAGGACGTTCGTCGGGAATTAGCCTGCAGGGACACCAACCTAAACCTGGACCAACTAGACGATATGTCAATCTGACTGGATAACCTGTTGGCCACCTGCGGACGTCCGTTAGCGGGGCTGTCCATTCCATCCCCCAGCACCTCCGATCCTACCCCTATGGAGCTCGGAGGTGCTGCTATGAGGGAGGCCGGTAGAGGGGCCGTCCCCTGCACCAACTGTGGCCGCAGAGGACACACTGCTGGTCGGTGCCGGGGAGGGCCTTCAAGGAGTCGAGGCAGTAGGCAGCGCACTGATGAACCGTCTAGGTGAGTAGGCCCCCAACTCACCCAGAGCTCCCTGTTGTGCATATGTGTATAAATGTTGTATTTCCTGAGTTTTCTTCTCATTCCTAGCATAAGGCGCTAGTAGATTCAGGCGCAGCTGGGAACTTTATTTATCGTCAGTTTACCCGTAGGTTAGGGATTCCTATTGTGCCAGTTGATGTGCCCTTCCCTATACATGCCCTAGATAGTCGCCCTTTAGGGTCAGGTCTGATTAGGGAGGTCACAGCGCCACTCTGGATGAAGACGCAGGAGGGGCATGAGGAAATAATTTGTCTATATCTGATTGATTCTCCTGCGTTTCCAGTGGTGTTGGGGCTTCCCTGGTTAACTTCTCATGACCCCACTATTTCATGGCAACAGAGGGCTCTCAAGGGATGGTCAAGTCAGTGCTTGGGGAGGTGTGTAGGTGTTTCTGTAGGGGCAACTACGGTGGAAAGTCCAAACCAGGTTCCCACCATGCACATTCCACCTGAAAATGCCGATTTGGCGACTCAATTACCACCCCATCGACAGGGGGATTGTGCGATAAATCTCCAGGTAGGCGCTGCGCTTCCCCGGAGTCACGTGTATCCTCTGTCACAGGAAGAGACGGCGGCTATGGAAACATATGTCACCGAATCTCTGAGACAAGGATTAATTTGGCCGTCCACTTCCCCTGTGTCATCGAGTTTATTTTTTGTGAAGAAGAAGGATGGTGGCTTACGCCCGTGCATTGACTACCGTGGTCTAAATCAGATCACTGTAAAATACAGCTATCCATTACCTCTGATTGCGAGCATGACGGAGTCATTGCACGGGGCGCGCTTCTTCACGAAATTGGATCTCAGGAGCGCGTACAACCTGGTGCGTATCCGGGAGGGAGATGAGTGGAAGATGGCATTTAGTACCACCTCGGGGCACTATGAGTACCTCGTCATGCCATACGGTTTGATGAATGCTCCTTCAGTCTTCCAATCTTTTGTTGATTAGATTTTCAGGGACCTGCATGGACAGGGTGTAGTGGTGTATATTGATGACATTCTCATATACTCCGCCACACGGGCCGAGCATGTGTCCCTGGTGCGTCGGGTGCTTGGTCGACTGTTGGAGCATGACCTGTATGTGAAGGCAGAAAAATGTCTGTTCTTCCAAGAATCCATCTCCTTCCTAGGACACCGCCTGTCCGCGTCAGGTGTGGAGATGGAGATTGACCACATTTCGGCCGTGCGTAATTGGCCGACTCCAACCATGGTGAAGGAGGTGCAGCGAATCTTGGGTTTTGCCAATTACTACCGGAGGTTTATCCGGGGCTTTGGTCAGGTGGCAGCTCCCATTACCTCCTTGCTAAAGGGAGGACCGGTGCGTCTGCAGTGGTCAGCGGAGGCGGACAGGGCTTTTGGGCATCTGAAGGACCTGTTTACTTCGGCGCCGGTTCTGGCTCATCCGGATCCTTGTGGATCGGTTTTCTAAGTCCTGCTGTCTCATTCCTATGCCAGGTCTCCCTACAGCCCTACAAACTGCTGAGGCCCTGTTTACACACGTCTTCTGGCACTACGGGGTACCTGAAGATATTGTGTCGGATCGGGGTCCCCAGTTCACCTCAAGGGTCTGGAGGGCGTTCATGGAACGTCTGGGGGTCTCGATTAGCCTTACCTCAGGTTTTCACCCCAAGAGTAATGGGCAGGTGGAGAGAGTTAACCAGGATGTGGGTAGGTTCCTGAGGTCCTATTGCCAGAACCGGCAGGGGGAGTGGTCAGGTTATATCCCCTGGGCAGAGATAGCCCAAAACTCACTCCGTCACTCCTCTACTAACCTTACGCCTTTCCAGTGTGTGTTAGGTTATCAGCCGGTTCTGGCACCCTGGCATCAGAGCCAGATCGAGGCACCTGCGGTGGATGAGTGGTTTCGGCACTCGGAAGAGACCTGGAACGCTGCTCATGTACACCTACAGCGGGCAATCAGGCGACAAAAGGCGAGCGCCGATCGCCACCGCAGTGAGGCCCCGGTGTATGCACCGGGGAACCGGGTCTGGCTCTCGACCCAAAATCTGCCCCTTCGCCTGCCCTGCCGGAAGCTGGGTCGGCGGTTTGTGGGGCCATTTAAAGTCCTGAGGAGATTGAACAAGATTTGTTATAGGTTACAACTTCCTATTATTATCGTATTAACTCCTCGTTCCATGTGTCTCTCCTCAGGCCGGTAGTAGCTGGACCACTCCAGGAGTCTGAGGTACGGGAGGTTCCTCCGCCCCCACTGGACATCGAGGGGGCTCCGGCGTACTCGGTCCGTTCCATCTTGGATTCGAGGCGTCAGGTGGGGGGCCTGCAGTACCTCGTGGAGTGGGAGTTGAGGGATTTCCATCAGAGTCATCCGACCCGCCCTGCTCTGCATCCTCCTGGCCGTCCCCGAGGCCGGGGTCGGCACACGGCTGGAGCCGCGCGTCAAGGGGGGGTACTGTCACGGATTCAGCCGAGGCTGCCCCTCCTCCTTGCTCGGGCAGGCTTTGGCGTTCGTCGTCACCGGAGTACTAGCTGCTACCGATCCATGTATCTATGTTCGACTTGTTTTGTCTTAATTGGTCACACCTGTTTCCCATCATGTAGTTATGTCTTCCCTATTTAACCCTCTGTCTCACACTGTGTGTTGTGCGTGTTTGTTTTAGTCTTGGTTGTCGTTAGTGTGCGGGATTGTTCCCTCCCTGCGTGGAGGTTTGCTGTTCATTCTTTTACCTTCGAGTAAAGTACGCTTTTGATTAGCTCTGTGTCCTGCGCCTGACTTCGCCTATCACATTACACTGACGCCTTGACAAGTATTGACTTTGGGGGGGTGAATAGTTATGCACGCTCAAGTTGTCTGTTTTTTTGTCTTATTTCTTGTTTGTTTCACAAGAAAAAATATTTTTCATCTTCAAAGGGGTAGGCATGTTGTGTAAATCAAATGATACAACCCCCCCAAAAATCCATTTAAATTCCAGGTTGTAAGGCAACAAAATAGGAAAAATGCCAAGGGGGTGAATACTTTCGCAAGCCACTGTAGTTCCCCCGACTATCTGTATTGACCCTTTTTGCACTAACTTTTTTGACTCATCACATACGCTGCTGCTACTGTTTATTATCTGTCACTTTATTCCTAGTTATGTGTACATATCTACCTAAATTACCTAATATCCCTGCACATCGACTCGGTACTGGTACCCCGTGTACATAGCAAAGTTGTTGTTACTCCTTGTGTATTTATTATTACCTTTCTTATTACGTGTTATACTTTTCTATTATTTATCAATTTTCTTTCTCTCTGCATTGTTGGGAAGGGCCTGTAAGTAAACATTTCACTGTTGGTCTACACCTGTTGTTTACGAAGCATGTGACAAATGTTTTTTTGTGAAATATTAGATAGTAAGAAGCACCCACACACAGACCTAAGTTATTAATTAATGACTATCTCAGTCACATCATGCCAGCACACATAAAATAACATGTTCGTAATACTTACCTGTGTATTGTTAGCTTTAGTTATACAAAAGGTAACATTTGATTCACACACTGTATAGGATTAGGCCTAGCCTAGCCCATTCATAGTCACTAACTACTTTAGCACCTATTGATGATAGTATCTTCTGGCCGGGGGAGTTTTGTTTAGATCCCCGACGCATGCTCTAAACGTTAACACGCATCGCTTGCGGTATGGTTTTGGAAACATAAGGAACGTATCTTTCATATCAGCGATAAATAAAATAAATAAATAAAAGTTTAAATTACTACGCACCTTTATACAGATGTAGGATCTTAATTTGAGCCAGTTTGCTACAGCAGGAAATGTGAATTACTATGTGGATTATAATTAGTGGACATTTTTGTAGGGGTTGATACATTTTTCATTAGGGCAAATCAAGTCAAGTCTGACATTGTGGTCCTCTGTAGCTCAGCTGGTAGAGCACGGCGCTTGTAACGCTAAGGTAGTGGGTTCGATCCCCGGGACCACCCATACACAAAAAAATAATAAAATGTATGCACGCATGACTGTAAGTCGCTTTGGATAAAAGCGTCTGTGAAATGGCATATTATATTATATATTTAAAAATGGAAATTACAAACTTTAGAAGCCTTTTTAAACCTCGAATACACCTGCTGTGCAGGAAAATTCTCAGCAACAAAATGGTGATCAAATTAAGGGTTAGGGTTCCCACACGGCCATTTTCCATGTTACAGCGCTTGTTTATGGAAAACAGACGGAAGACAGTCAACTACCTGTGCTAATTAGCTCAGACTCACATAAAGAATCTCCAATCCAAAGTTAAATCTAGAATCGGCTTCCTATTTCGCAACAAAGCCTCCTTCACTCATGCTGCCAAACATGCCCTCGTAAAACTGACTATCCTACCGATCCTTGACTTCGGCGATGTCATTTACAAAATAGCCTCCAACACTCTACTCAGCAAATTGGATGTAGTCTATCACAGTGCCATCCGTTTTGTCTCCAAAGCCCCATACGCTACCCACCACTGTGACCTGTACGCTCTTGTTGGCTGGTCCTCACTACATGTTCGTCGTCAAACCCACTGGCTCCAGGCCATCTATAAATCACTGCTAGGCAAATCCCCGCCTTATCTTAGCTCATTGGTCACCATAGCAGCACCCACCCGTAGTCTGCGCTCCAGCAGGTATATCTCACTGGTCATTCCCAAAGCCAACACCTCCTTTGGCCGCAATTCCTTCCAGTTCTCTGCTGCCAATGACTGGAACGAATTGCAAAAATCTCTGAAGCTGGAGACTCTTATCTCCCTCACTAACTTTAAGCATCAGTTGTCAGAGCACCTTACCGATCACTGCACCTGTACACAGCCCATCTGAAATTAGCCCACCCAACTACCTCATCCCTATATTGTTATTTATTTTGCTCTTTTGCACCCCAGTATCTCTATTTGCACATAATCTCTTGCACATCTAGCATTCCAGTGTTAATACTATTGTAATTATTTTGCACTATAGCCTATTTATTGCCTTACCTCCATAACTTGCTACATTTGCACACACTGTATATATATTTTCTGTTGTATTTTTGACTTTATGTTTTTTACCCCATATGTAACTCTGTGTTGTTTTTATCGCACTGCTTTGCTTTATCTTGGCCAGGTCGCAGTTGTAAATGAGAACTTGTTCTCAACTGGCTTACCTGGTTAAATAAAGGTGAAATAAAAAAATAAAAAAATAAAAAATTAGCTATCTGAGTCTACGAACACCTGTGTTTAAACGGAAGACAGACGTCACAGAAGTGTTGTCACTGAAAAATACTGTCGGCTGCAACTGTGTTAAAACCAGTTAAAACTGTGTACATTAAGTGTATATTTTTCATTTGTGAAATAATTTTAGTGTGATATGATAGTAGAGGGCTTTATGTTTCTAGAACCATACCACAATTGAGACTCGATTCACGTTTATATGGAGTAATTGGCTGTTTTGGCTGCCAGAGCCAATTCACCTCTAAACAGAACATGTAAGGTCCTTGGACTATAAGAAGTAACGTTAGGCTACTTTAGTCCATTATTGGGCTAGGCCTAGCCTAGGCCGACTTCCCAAGTCATTTTGGTGTAAGCTAACCTACTCCTTTAAGGACCTTATGTTATGTTCAAAGGTTAACTGGCTCTGGTACTCTCTCTAATACACTTAATGTACACTGTTTGATCACAGCTGCAGCTGACAGTATTTCTCAGTTACCCCCAAAATTCTGGCATCCTTCTTCCATTACACACAGTTGTTCAGAGATGCTAGATAGCTAATTAGAACAGGTGGTCGCCTCTCTCTTCCATAAACAAGCCATAACATGGAAATATGGCTGTGTGGTGGTGGTAGGGGTGGGGGGTGTCGTGTTAAAAAGGTGGATTGGGCAGCAATGGAGCGTCTGTACATTTACCCCGGACGGCAGATAGGTTTGTGAATAGACAATATGTTTAGCATTACCGTCTATGAATGGGCTAGTCGTAGCTCAACCTTTGAATGTCATGCTTACTTTTGACCTTAACCATCGCAGAGATATGCTTAGTCATAGATCGATTTATATAATTGAGATTTGGTTAGGTGGCCTATTTAGTAAGGTGGGCAAAATTGGCCTGTTTGTCGGGAAAGGCCTTGATTTAGCCAGCACGTCCTCAGACAAATTTATGCAAATGCTGTCATATTTTTTGTAACTCATTGAAATCAAAATTGTTTGTTGTCGCCATTTAACTCACCGGTTCGAACTAAGTCCCAGTCTTCCAAACTGGAAGTGTCAAACCTGGGCCATGTTCAGTACGAAAACGTTGTGGTACGTTGCATACAGAAATGCCATGACTAGAGTTGATGTGATTCCTTATTCTATGCACCAGCAAGATATGTTTGTTCTACATCATACATTTCTATCTGAACGTTGGCCAACGTTGTGTCTTGCTGAACGTGGCCCTGAATTGGGAGATTCCAAGGACAATAGTTGAGGGGTTCGCAGGGTTCAAACCAAGTAGGCCTATTGTATAGGTGGGGAATGTATGAACAGTTTGGAATTCATCCCATTTGATTATTTAAGTACCCTTAAGTTACATATTCACCTTATATTAAGTTATGGGGAATGTTATTTGTCATTTCGAATCTTTGGTTTGTCTCTGAATGTGGAGCTACATAAGGGTCGCGTCCCCCTGCTCAGACGTTGCATGCATCAACCAATGGTTGTGCTACATCATTGACTGTGCAGTCGGGCACCAGATTGCCAAAACATATTGGGTGTGTTCAATCAGTAAGGCTAACAAAACCGAAGTTGGGGGAGGTGCATCTAAGACAGCCGAAAGTCAGACACTGTAGTGGTTTTCCAACAGCAAGGCTCAGATCAACATGGCAGTGTCAACATAGCTGCTATTGTTTATAAAACAAAATCTTTATAAATGTTGTAATAAGCATTTATCTGTTTAGACATTGTTGACACCTGCCAGATCTTACAACTCCTGGATAGGTGTTTTACATATAGGTTAACCACATCACGTTATAGCAATATGATGGAATGGCAGGCAACCATTGGTTGATGCATGCAATGTCTGAGCAGGGGAACGTGACCATGATGTGGTTAGCTAATATGTAAAATACCTATCCAGGCATTGTAAGATCTGGCATGTGTTAGCAACATCTGAGCAGGGGAACATGACCAAAACGCTGGTGTAGAGCTTCTCACGTCAGACCACGAGAAACTCAGATGCATGTAGCATATGTAACTTTTAGGGCCCAAGCCAAATGGACGTCTAAAACCAGCCTCATGTTTCCAACAAAACAGTAGGAACAACTTCCTAATATTGAGTTGCATCCCCTTTTGCCCTCAGAACAGCCTCAATTCGTCAGGGCATAGACTACAAGGTGTCGAAAAGCGTTCCACTGGGATGCTGGCCCATGTTGACTCCAATGCTTCACAAAGATGTGTCAAGTTGGCTGGATGTCCTTTGGGTGGTATACCATTGTTGATACACACGGGAAACTGTTGAGCTTGAAAAACCCAGCAGCGTTGCAGTTCTTGACACACTCAAACCGGTGTGCCTGGCACCTACTACCATACCCCGTTCAAAGGCACTTAAATATTTTGTCTTGCCAATTCACCCTCTGAATAGCACACATACACAATCCATGCCTCAATTGTCTCAAGGCTTAAAAATCCTTATTTGACCTGTCTCCTCCCCTTCATCTACACAGATTGAAGTGGATTTAACAAGTGACATCAATAAGGGATCATAGCTTTCACCTGGATTCACCTGGTCAGTCTATGTAATGGAAATCGAAGGCATTCCTAATGTTTGGTACACTCAGTGTATAATAATTCCCACTGGGACCTGGAACTCCACATCTTTAGTCAAATTAACATGGTGACCCTGTACTGCTGCTTCTGTTCCAATACTTTCAAGCTTCCTACTGCTGGGCCAACCTTACAATCCTACACTGAGATTTTGTGTGAGACAAACAATTACTGTACAATGTTGTGACGCACGTTCAACAAGATGTATGGAAGTGGCTGGGCTGCCACCTTGAGGTAAGGAGATGTACTTTTACAATGTCATGCCTTTCAAACTCTCCTGTCAAGTAAAATATGTTGATGGATGACCTGAACACAACTCTGCACATTGCACATTCTTTAGATAATTGAAACGTATATCAACATGTGCCTTGATGGGAGACTGCAAAAACAACCAGACAAAGAGACAAGTGTTTAAAACTTGCAAAGAAAAAAATACATATTCATGCAGATCTCAACAGTTGTCTTATATTTGAATGAGCTTCAAAGCATACTGTGAATTCTAGCCTATCCCTGACTTCAGGTGTTAAGTATGTTTTGGTCTGTTGTTGATACGGTCAACATAGGTTGATTGGTTAGAACAAAAACTAACAAATGAAAAGAGGAGACGAAGTAACAAACTAGGAGAACAGTCTAAAACAGTCGGGCCTAAAGCCTCATCCTACATTCATCCATACGTTCATCATTTACCATCTAATTATGGTGAAATGACAAAGCCTACAGGGGAGGCCGTGCCTTACATTCCCAACACGGCTGCACCGTGGCACAGCTCCCTATGATTCTTGCTGATACACAACACAAGCTACTGTATTATGCAGTAGAATGGCTGGCATGGAGATGGTCTGTTGTGTGGCTCAGTAAAAACCACTTGCTTCCTCCTCTATATCAAAAGGCTTCTATGTGTGAGGGATGACGCGAGAGTGCTGGTTGTATGTCACAAGTGCATCTCGGGTTTAGACTCAGACTGTAAAGGACACATGCTGTCGAATTTATAGTGGTATTAAATGCTATAATGCAGTAGAAATTTCATGACAGGGAAATGGGATAGTTAATAACGCTCTCAGTGAGCTGCTTCCTCGAGCTTCGACGGGTCCACAATTAGGTCAAGTTGACTGGAGAAGTAGCGTAAGGGCAAAGTTTTTTTTTAGGACTTTTCTACTTTGGAGTGTGTGATATGGGGCATTAATCACAGTAATGTTGCTGCATTGCTACCACAGACAGTCAAAGATGCCTTAATATTCTAAAGGGAATATTGCATCCTTTTTCAGCTAATTTATGTAGTGCTGTGCCTCGACAGTAAAGCTTTCTGTGGATGCTTATTGCATCGTATCTCAAAATGGCTAAGAGAATGCATTTGCCTCACTTATTAGGTGCTTGGTTCTTCTTTTATATGGTAGCAAGCAACTGTGCTAGTGAGTAGAGGGCACTATGTGGTAGTGGGAAGGGAGTAGGGAACAGAAAGCAGTATGGAAGCCTTCCATCTCCAGCAGCATCTGCCAGTTGCCTCCTTGTGATATTGTAGACCCCCTACAGGGCAGTGCGTTAACAGAGAGTGGGCTATCGTACCCCACTACCCAACCCCTACTAGCAGGGCCGGCCCTAGCCTTTTGGGGGACCTAAGTGAAATTTTGTTTACTACAAGTTTAGATAGCTGGCTAGACTAACTTGCAAATCTAAAAATGTTTAGCTGACATGGGCTAATTGACTGACTGCCAGTGACTGACATAACAAGAGAAAAACTGCTGGTGCACAACCAAATTTCAAAATTGCACACTTGTATATTCTACTATTGTAACTCTCAACAGTAAGTTGAGACCCCGACTGAGTTCCTAAGAAATATGTATATATATATATTTTTTTTTTAACGGGTCGGGGCCCCCTAGCGGCTTGGGGCCCAAAGCGACCGCTTATGTCGCTTATGCCTGAGGCCGGCCCTGCCTACTAGAGAGACAGTGGGGTACCTCACTACCTTCCCAGCCCCCTACTCATTAATCGCAGCACAATCTCTATTTATTTGTAACTTTTTTCTTTAGTTTAGCTCGATTTAACAAGCTACATTAGCTAATGGGGTGCAGCACAGTTTGAGGGGAAAGTTGGACCTTTTCCAAACACCAGTCTTTACTGAGCTCATCTGCAATGTAATTTTGATTTAACAGAAATCAACAGTTTCCATGGAGAGGAAACACAGTATGCCGTTGGATATGTTAGCCTTGATTGTTTGTATTTAGTTGGTTAAATACACTACTGTATTTCATGGTCTGTCTTTAACATGATTTAAGGAAGCAAATAGGATTAGAGAAAATTCATCTGTTCATAAAACAATATATGGTAGCTATGCCAGAATATGATAAAACATGTTGTTAGGCTTATGCAACGTTTCACTTGTTAAGTGCAATACCTTAATGAGAAATATGCAGATGAGAGCCTGGTGTAAATGCCCTTACTGTATGTACTGTACTGTATTGATTCATATTGAGGGGGAAAAGGTAATTATTACTTCATGAGATTGTACAGAGTGTACTAATGATATTATTATTATATTATATTATATTGTTATTATTATATTATTATATTATACTAATGTATTTATACAGTACTGATTCACACACACACACAAACACATGAACACATGCACCTACACACACACGCACAAACATACATGCATGCACGCACATACGCGCGCGCACACACACACACACAAACACACACACACACACACCTCTATTCTACATGTACAGTACCTATACACTTTGTCTTCATGCAGGTCAAGGTGGTGCAGGAGGCTACCTCTGGATGGAGGTCAGTCCGATTCAGCCTGATAACAACAGATCAGCAAAAAGGACAACATGGAAGTGTAGTGGGTCTGAATGAGGAGACAGATGGCAGGATAATGCTCCAGAATGAAGAGGAATTTAGAGGAATAGGAAGTGACAGGAGCAGGCTGACGTATGGAGAGCAAAGACACAATGTTGAGAATGGTCTTTTCACATACACACAAACACATAGAAATACATAATGTATGGAATGCCCGTACTGTACACTTGCAAACACACACACCTACATACAAAGATATTGTTTGGTACTCGCTTGCCAAAGATATGCAACAGTAGATTTTCAATTGAATTATTCAGGAGCTTAATTTACTTAGCATAATGGAGCTAATTTATAATTTCCCTCTTAAACCATTATGAAAATGAGACTAAACTGCATGCCTACACCATTAGGATAAATCAGTCTAACAGCACTTCTGCAAACGGCATGTCAAAAAAATATACATTTAAAGGAATATTCCAACAACTCCTGTCTCCTGGAAATAGATATTTCACTATTAATTTATCACAGTTGCATTAAAGGATAGGACATGTTGATGAACAACATGGCTGTTTCATTGCTCAGGCCCATGTAGAATGAACTGCTGTAGGTGCTTGGCATAGGCTACTAAAATTGGGAATGTTTCAAACTATCATGATTATTAGAGCTTGAAAACCCCACCTGTCTCTAACCCCACATCTTTGTTAACTGACCAACACAAAATGAAGGTTGTGGTTACACTTAGAAAAGAGTCTGGATTTTTGAGCGAGAGAAACATGCAATAAAGATAACATTTATAAATGAATTTAGAGAGGTTTTGGGTCCAAATAAAAAAGATAAACAGAAATGTTTCATCCAACACAGACCAATAAACAATTTACGAATCTGGCAGAATGTCATACACCCTCCCCCTTAGAACACGCACGCACGTACACATGAGACGTGTTGCTGGAGAATTCACATAGCTGTCCACACACTCTTCCCCGGGGATGTGTTGCTAGAGATTTCGCATAGCCGCTCTGGCCCAGTCACAGTAAACATCCTGTGGCCAGAGACATGATGGGACGGCTGTGTACATAGACCAGGCATTGTGGGTTAAGTAGAACAAGATGGAGTTAATGGTATAAAAGCTATGACTGTATGGTCATAATACATAGGAGTCATTGGGAGCATAACATTAGACACACACACTCACATAAATGTGTAGGCCTGTAACATCTTCAATAATCAACCATTGTATAAAAGACTCCAACCACCTAAGTCATAGACTGTTCTCTCTGCTACCGCATGGCAAGCGGTACCGATGCACCAAGTCTGGAACCAACAGGACCCTGAACAGCTGCTACCCCCAAGCCATAAGACTGCTAAATAGTTAGTTAATTAGTTAACCAAATAGCTACCAGGACTATCTGCATTGACCCTTTTTGCACTAACTTTTTTTGACTCATCACATACGGTGCTGCTACTGTTTATTATCTATCGTGTTGCCTAGTCACTTTATTCCTAGTTATGTACAAATCTACCTCAATTACCTCATATCCCTGCATATCGACTCGGTACTGGTACCCCGTGTATATAGCCAAGTTATCATTACTCCTTGTGTATTTATTATTACTTTTATTATTGTTTTACTTTTCTATTATTTCTCTATTTTCTTTCTCTCTGCATTGTTGGGAAGGGCCTGTAAGTAAACATTTCACTGTTAGTCCACACCTGTTGTTTACGAAGCATGTGACAAATACATTTTGATTTGATGAGTGAAAGGAATGAATAGTTTTCATGGCATGAGCCCATTAAACTTAACAAATTAGCTGTAGTTGTAGGCAGCATCCAACTCTGTATGACAGTGTGATTCTTAACCTTTCCAAAATGAGGAGTATGGTTGAGGGTTTCCAATCTATTCTGGCAGAGATCACACCTCGCTCCTCCCGGAGTGGGAGAAAGACAATGATTTATGACATGCTGCTGATACAATATGCAAAGCAACGGAGGAAAGTTTTAACTGATGCTTGCAAGATTGGCTAATGAACTGCTTGTTGGCAGGGGAAGTTTTAAGGGAAGTGTGTTCCGTGTGGTGGGTGGGCAGGAGCTATGGACCTCGTATAGTACAGCAGATGGGGGTGTTCGTTAGGGCTGAACTCTCCAACACTGTAGCCTTGGTAACAGCATGGGGAAATGGCAGATGCTTACATGGTGGGGTGATGAACAATGCATAAAAGATATGACAATGTCCCAGTTTTTATAGAAAAAGACAATGAGAAGTGCAATGGACCACCAACATACAAGGGGATCCATTTAATATGCCCAGCATAGCTGCTCTCATAGCACCTTCATACATTGAAAATGCTTAATTATGCAGAAAACACATTGTAAATGCCAGTTCATGCTAGTTTCCTATAAGCTGATGACACTGTGGTTCTTTTCTAAACATGACATTTACAGTGGATTGCGAAAGTATTCACCCCCCTTGGCATTTGTCCTATTTTGTTGCCATACAACCTGGAATTAAAATGGATTTTTGGGGGGTTTGTATCATTTGATTGCCTACCACTTTGAAGATGCAAAATATTTTTTATTGTGAAACAAACAAGAAATAAGACAAAAAAACAGACAACTTGAGCGTGCATAACTATTCACCCCCCCAAAGTCAATACTTTGTAGAGCTACCTTTTGCAGCAATTACAGCTGCAAGTCTCTTGGGGTATGTCTCTATAAGCTTGGCACATCTAGCCACTGGGATTGTTGCCCATTCTTCAAGGCAAAACTGCTCCAGCTCCTTCAAGTTGGATGGGTTCTGCTGGTGTACAGCAATCTTTAAGTCATACCACAGATTCTCAATTGGATTGAGGTCTGGGCTTTGACTAGGCCATTCCAAGACATTTCAATGTTTCCCCTTAAACCACTCGAGTGTTGCTTTAGCAGTATACTTAGGGTCATTGTCCTGCTGGAAGGTGAACCTCTGTCCCAGTCTCAAATCTCTGGAAGACTGAAACAGGTTTCCCTCAAGAATTTCCCTGTATTTAGCGCCATCCATCATTCCTTCAATTCTGACCAGTTTCCCAGTCCCTGCCGATGAAAGGTGTCGGGGTGATGAGAGGTGTTGGGTTTGCGCCAGACATAGCGTTTTCCTTGATGGCCAAAAAGCTCAATTTTAGTCTCATCTGACCAGAGTACATTCTTCCTTATGTTTGGGGATTCTCCCACATGCCTTTTGGCGAACACCAAACGTGTTTGCTTATTTTTTTCTTTAAGCAATGGCTCTTTTCTGGCCACTCTTCCGTAAAGCCCAGCTCTGTGGAGTGTACGGCTTAAAGTGGTCCTATGGACAGATACTCCAATCTCCGCTGTGGAGTTTTGCAGCTGCTTCAGGGTTATCTTTGGTCTCTTTGTTGCCTCTCTGATTAATGTCCTCCTTGCCTGGTCCGTGAGTTTTGGTGGGCGGCTCTCTCTTGGCAGGTTTGTTGTGGTGCCATATTCTTTCCATTTTTTAATAATGGATTTAAAGGTGCTCCGTGGGATGTTCAAAGTTTTGGATATTTTTTTATAACCCAACCCTGATCTGTACTTCTCCACAACTTTGTCTCTGACCTGTTTGGAGAGCTCCTTGGTCTTCATGGTGCCGCTTGCTTGGTGGTGCCCCTTGCTTAGTGGTGTTGCAGACTCTGGGGCCTTTCAGAACAGGTGTATATATACTGAGATCATGTGACAGATCATGTGACACTTAGATTGCACACAGGTGGACTTTATTTAACTAATTGTGTGACTTCTGAAGGTAATTGGTTGCACTAGATCTTATTTAGGGTCTTCATAGCAAAGGGGGTGAAAACATATGCATGCACAACTTTTCTGTTATTTATTTTTTATAATTTTTTGAAAGAAGTTATTTTTTTCATTTCACTTCACCATTGTGGACTATTTTGTGTATGTCCATTACATGAAATCCAAATAAAAATCAATTTAAATTACAGGTTACAATGCAACAAAATAGGAAAAACGACCAAGGGGGATGAATACTTTTGCAAGGCACTGTATGTGTAGACCTATTATCGCTCTCGGCTCTCTATGAACATGGATAGGTGGGGTTGTAATTATGTTTGTCACGATCGTCTATAAAGGGAGCAGACCAATACGCAGCGCGTTGAGTGAACATGATGACTTTAATTGATAAAGCACGTAACTACAAAACAAAAGACGATAGTGAAGTCCAACAGTGACAAATACTGAACCTGGAACAATAACCCACAAACCCCACAGGAAAACATACAGAAATAAATATGGCTCCCAATCAGAGATAACGAGCCGACAGCTGACACTCGTTACCTCCGATTGGGAGTCATTGACCAAACCTAGAAAATACAACACCTTGACACCCAACATAGAACAAAAACACATAGACTGCACACACCCTGGCTCAACATAATGAGTCCCAGAACCAGGGTGTGACAGTACCCCCCCCTAAAGGCGCGGACTGCGACCGCGCCTCAAAACCCCCAAACAGGGGAGGGCTGGGCGGGCATACCTCCTCGGTGGCGGTTCTGGCTCCGGCCTAGACCACCACCCCACCATAGTCACTACCCGCTTACGTAGGTTCCTCCAAATGACCCCCACCGGTTTAAGGGGCAGCACCGGACTAAGAGGCAGCACCGGACTAAGGGGCAGCACCGGACTAAGGGGCAGCACCTGACTCAATGGCGGATCCTGGCTGGCTGGCTCTGGCGGATCCTGGCTGAACGGCTCATGGCTGGCTGACGGATCTGGCTGCTCATGGCTGGCTGACGGATCTGGCTGCTCATGGCTGGCCGACGGATCTGGCTGATCCGGTCTGGCCGAAGGCTCTGGCTGATCCTGTCTGGCGGAAGGCTCTGGCTGATCCGGTCTGGCGGAAGGCTCTGGCTGATCCGGTCTGGCGGAAGGCTCTGGCTGATCCTGTCTGGCCGAAGGCTCTGGCTGATCCTGTCTGGCGGAAGGCTCTGGCTGATCCTGTCTGGCGGAAGGCTCTGGCTGATCCGGTCTGGCGGACGGCTCTGGCTGATCCTGTCTGGCGGAGAGCTCTAGCGACTCCGGTCTGGCGGACGGCTCTGAAGGCTCATGGCAGACGGGCGGCTTTGCAGGCTCAGTACAGACGGGCAGTTCAGACGGCGTTGGGCAGACGGACAGTTCAGGCGCCGTTGGGCAGACGGGCAGTTCAGGCGCCGTTGGGCAGACGGGCAGTTCAGACGGCGTTGGGCAGACGGACAGTTCAGGCCCCGTTGGGCAGACGGCAGACTCTGGCCGTCTGGGGCGCACTGTAGACTTAGTGCGGGTGGCCGGAACTGGCCGGACCGGGCTGGCGACGCGCACCGTAGTCTTGGTGCGGGTGGCAGGAACAGGCCGGGTCGGGCTGGCGACGCGCACCGTAGTCTTGGTGCGGGTGGCAGGAACAGGCCGGACCGGGCTGGCGACGCGCACCGTAGACTTGGTGCGGGTGGCAGGAACAGGCCGGGTCGGGCTGGCGACGCGCACCGTAGTCTTGGTGCGGGTGGCAGGAACAGGCCGGGTCGGGCTGGCGACGCGCACCGTAGACTTGGTGCGGGTGGCAGGAACAGGCCGGGCTGGGCTGGCGACGCGCACCGTAGGCTTCGTATGAGGCTCAGGAACAGGCCGGGTCGGGCTGGCGAAGCGCACCGTATCCCTGGTGCGAGTGGCCGGAACAGGCCGGGCTGGGCTGGCGACGCGCACCGTAGGCTTCGTATGAGGCTCAGGAACAGGCCGGGCTGGGCTGGCGACGCGCACCGTACACTTAGTGCGAGGGGCCGGAACAGGCCGGGCTGGGCTGGCGACGCGCACCGTAGGCTTCGTATGAGGCTCAGGAACAGGCCGGGCTGGGCTGGCGACGCGCACCGTACACTTAGTGCGAGGGGCCGGAACAGGCCGTACCGTACTGGGGACACACACTACTGGCTGTACCTCGGGATTAGGAACGGGCCGGACCGGACTGGTTACACACCCCAGTACCTCTCGCCGTGCCTCTACACCTTCCTTCCCTGCCTTTCCCAGTCGCCCCCTTAACCTGGTAGCCTCCTGAATCCGTCCCTTCTCTGCCTCCGTCAGCCCCCTTAACCTGGTAGCCTTCTGAATCTGCCTTGTGGCAGCCTCCTGCTGCTCAGTCGCCCCAGCCATGTGCCCCCCCCCAAAAACTTTTTGGGGTTGCCTCCCGTCCTTCCGACGATGGCCCTGCCGATGCCGTTGCTCCTCTCCTGCCAGGTTCTCCCCCTTCATCGCCCTCCGGTACCGGACGGCCTCCTCCTGGGTAATATGTCCCCAGCCGAGGAGGACATCCACCAACGTTCTCTCCTGACCCGGCGCCTCCTCCCATGTCCAGACCCTTTGCTCCTGGACGCGCTGCTTGGTCTTTCTTTGGTGGGTTATTCTGTCACGATCGTCTATAAAGGGAGCAGACCAATACGCAGCGCGTTGAGTGAACATGATGACTTTAATTGATAAAGCACGTAACTACAAAACAAAAGACGATAGTGAAGTCCAACAGTGACAAATACTGAACCTGGAACAATAACCCACAAACCCCACAGGAAAACATACAGAAATAAATATGGCTCCCAATCAGAGATAACGAGCCGACAGCTGACACTCGTTACCTCCGATTGGGAGTCATTGACCAAACCTAGAAAATACAACACCTTGACACCCAACATAGAACAAAAACACATAGACTGCACACACCCTGGCTCAACATAATGAGTCCCAGAACCAGGGTGTGACAATGTTAATGGTATGAGATGGCAGTCATTTTCAAATGAACCTGAGGAACATCATGTCAAACGCAAATATCAAAAAGTACAACCACACCACCTTAGGGAGAAATCCACAGGGCACACAATGTCATTTCAACGTGGAAACGTGGGTAATATTTGGTTGAGACATTGATCAGTGAGATTTCAACCTTTATTCACCCACTCAAAAAGACAACTAGAAATTTGTTGAATTCCCAATGTGTTATCACTGTGCTTTCAACCATCTAAAAGCACAACAAAGATCAAATGGGAATACAATGTCAGATATTTTGTATCTATACAAGAACTTAATGTGTTCTCACTGTGCTTCATCTAAAAACACAACCAAATGACCTGGATTGCAGTTGAGATTACATTAAAAGTACATGGTGCAAGTGATCCATGCTGTTCGAGATTCTGCACAGATTATTACAGCAATTGTGAAGATCTCCACAGACCTGTGACCTTTGCATGCCATCTTGAACATGCATGCCTTCTATGATTACATAAGAAGACATGTATAGTTACAGTAACCTCAAAATGAAGCCAAGGATGTGTTACTCATTTTAATGTTGAATAAATACTTACATTAGTTTGTAAGATAGCCTTAACTTTAGGCTATTTACTGTATTACAAAAGTAATACTGAATTGTGTTTGGTTGTCAACACAACCAAATAACAACATTTGAAGGAGAAGTATCTTTTGTACCACTGACTTAGTCTGGCTTTAATTCCAGTTTGTCTACAAATTAATAATTTATATGTTGGATTCACGTCTCCATCTCAACCAAAAATCTAATTTCAAGTTTAGGACTAAATGAAAACGTTATTTAAAGTGCATTTAATGTTTGACGTGATTTGATTTAGTCCTATTCTTTAACTTAGATTTTTGGTTGAGATGGAGACATGAATCCAACATATTAATTATCAACATCAAGATTACATTTGAAATCCACCAAAGCTTGAAACCCTAGCCCTATACACTGACTATACCAAACATTAGGAACACATTCCTGATATTGAGTTGCACCTTGGATTTAATAAGTGACATAAATAATGGATCATAGCTTTCACCTGGATTCACCTGGTCAGTCTATTTCATGGAAAGAGCAGGTGTTCCTAATGTTTTGTATACAAAGTGTATGTATCGTCTATTTTTAGTTGAACACTGGGTTGAATTGAAACAATAGCTCTTGATTACTTTGCAAATGCTATATAGGCCGAAATAGAATCATTGATGATATATGATTTATAAAGTATGGTTACATTTCGTTTGCTCTGTTAAACCTACCCTTTGGAATGCCTTCAATAGCAACAGTGAATCTATTTAGTTATTAAGAGATCTCTCAATAATCATTCTCACGATAGCACATTACAAGCATTTCGCTACACCCGCAATAACATCTGCTAAACACGTGTATGTGACCAATAAAATTTGATTTGATTTGATTTAGTAGTAGTCAGAGACACATATCAAAGCTAAACAGGGCTGGGCTTGGTTAAAATCCTGGATGGGAGACCGAATGGATAGCTGTAGATAGATCAACTCTCCAGTAAGAGGTGCTGCCCAGCCTATTGTTTTTTTTCAGATAGTGGATATAAATTCAACATATTTCATACAAGGTTAGTCTATGTTGAAATGGTTACCATGATGACACAATCCTGGGGTTGAAATTTCATCCTCAAAACAACATTTTACATAGACCTTTTTCAACTCCAATGTATTTTCTATGTAGATTCCACGTCACAATATGTTGACACATTATGTTGAAACAACGTTGATTCAACCAGTTTGTGCCCAGTGGGAAGGGACCACTATTCGTTTCCTTTTCTATGTAGATGAGCTTCCATAGCTGTGTGAA
>NC_139991.1:42007121-42140583 GCF_964263955.1 Coregonus lavaretus | reverse complement strand
AGACCTAATGTAACGGTAGATAAGCTTGAAGAAACAGCCCACGTTTGATAATGAGAGTGAAATCAAATGGTTGAACAAACGTTGCATACATTCAGTACTATACAAAAACTGTACATGATTTTACATCGAAGCCTTACTTACAGAATGTCTCAACATATATATAATACCACCTACTGTGAGTAATGGACAGCGAGTCCGTCAGTAATGTGATCTGGATAGGGTCAAAAGCTTCAAATTCCTCGGTGTGCACATCACTGAGGACTTGAAATGCTCTCATTGAGCTTATACAGATGCACCTTTGAGAGCATTCTGTCGGGCTGCATCACCGCCTGGTATGGCAACTGCTCCACCCTCAACCACATGGCTCTCCAGAGGGTGGTGCGTTAGCCCAACGCATCGTCGGGGCTACGCTACCAGCCCTCCAGGACATCTACAGCACCCGGTGTCAATGGAAGGTCAAGGAGATCATCAAGAACCTCAGTCACTGGAGCCACAGACTGTTCACTAGGCTGCTGTCTGACAGACGGAGACAGTACAGGTGCATCAAAGCCAAGACCGAGAGAAAAAACAGCTTCTATTACAAGGCCATCAGACTGTTGAACAGCCATCACTAGCAATCTACCAGGTGATGCACACTCACTCACACAACACACACAAGATATCACACACACATACACACACCTCATACTCACACACACACACACACACACACACACACACACACACACACACACACACACTCACAGCCAACGCTGCTGTCCCATGTTATAGAGACATTGAACCACTGGTCACTTCCTGTTTCACACCGTGTATATTATAATAATATTTCTACTACTGTACATTGTGTTTTAGTTACACTGTTTATACACACCGCATATGTATTTATATACTGGATTCTTGACATAGCTCACTCTAATATACAGTGGGGAAAAAAAGTATTTAGTCAGCCACCAATTGTGCAAGTTCTCCCACTTAAAAATATGAGAGAGGCCTGTAATTTTCATCATAGGTACACGTCAACTATGACAGACAAAATGAGATTTTTTTTCTCCAGAAAATCACATTGTAGGATTTTTAATGAATTTATTTGCAAATTATGGTGGAAAATAAGTATTTGGTCACCTACAAACAAGCAAGATTTCTGGCTCTCACAGACCTGTAACTTCTTCTTTAAGAGGCTCCTCTGTCCTCCACTCGTTACCTGTATTAATGGCACCTGTTTGAACTTGTTATCAGTATAAAAGACACCTGTCCACAACCTCAAACAGTCACACTCCAAACTCCACTATGGCCAAGACCAAAGAGCTGTCAAAGGACACCAGAAACAAAATTGTAGACCTGCACCAGACTGGGAAGACTGAATCTGCAATAGGTAAGCAGCTTGGTTTGAAGAAATCAACTGTGGGAGCAATTAGTAGGAAATGGAAGACATACAAGACCACTGATAATCTCCCTCGATCTCACCCCGTGGGGTCAAAATGATCACAAGAACGGTGAGCAAAAATCCCAGAACCACACGGGGGGACCTAGTGAATGACCTGCAGAGAGCTGGGACCAAAGTAACAAAGCCTCCAATCAGTAACACACTACGCCACCAGGGACTCAAATCCTGCAGTGCCAGACGTGTCCCCCTGCTTAAGCCAGTACATGTCCAGGCCCGTCTGAAGTTTGCTAGAGTGCATTTGGATGATCCAGAAGAGGATTGGGAGAATGTCATATGGTCAGATGAAACCAAAATAGAACTTTTTGGTAAAAACTCAACTCGTCGTGTTTGGAGGACAAAGAATGCTGTGTTGCATCCAAAGAACACCATAC
Source organism: Coregonus lavaretus (assembly GCF_964263955.1). Classification (NCBI taxonomy): domain Eukaryota; kingdom Metazoa; phylum Chordata; class Actinopteri; order Salmoniformes; family Salmonidae; genus Coregonus; species Coregonus lavaretus. The sequence goes on along the minus strand of NC_139991.1, from coordinate 42,138,768 downwards.
CTACTGTGAAGCATGGGGGTGGAAACATCATGCTTTGGGGCTGTTTTTCTGCAAAGGGACCAGGACGACTGATCCGTGTAAAGGAAAGAATGAATGGGGCCATGTATTGTGAGATTTTGAGTGAAAATCTCCTTCCATCAGCAAGGGCATTGAAGATGAAACGTGGCTGGGTCTTTCAGCATGACAATTATCCCAAACACACCGCCCGGGCAACGAAGGAGTGGCTTCGTAAGAAGCATTTCAAGGTCCTGGAGTGGCCTAGCCAGTCTCCAGATCTCAACCCCATAGAAAATATTTGGATGTACATATGTATAGATTGATACTGCTACAGTGCTATTTGGGTTGTTTTACCTTTTCCACATCAGTCACCGGCTTCATCAATAAGTGCATCGATGACGTTGTCCCTACAGTGACCGTACGTACATACCCCAACCAGAAGCCAAGGATTACAGGCAACATCCGCACTGAGCTAAAGGGTAGAGCTGCCGCTTTCAAGGAGCGGGACTCTAACCTGGACGCTTATAAGAAATCCCGCTATGCCCTCAGACGAACCATCAAACAGGCAAAGCATAAATACAGGACTAAGATTGAATCCTACTACACCGGCTCCGATGCTCGTCGGATGTGGCAGGGCTTGCAAACTATTACGGACTACAAAGGGAAGCCCAGCCGCGAGCTGCCCAGTGACACAAGTCTACCAGACGAGCTAAATTACTTCTATGCGCGCTTTGAGGCAAGCAACACTGAATCTTGCATGAGAGCACCAGCTGTTCCGGACGACTGTGTGACGAATACAATTTGATTTGATTTGATTTTGTTAAATGGATTCGTCCTGCCGTTCTTGATTTCTTGCCTTTTTTTTATGACATTTGACTGCATTGTTAGGAGCTAGTAACATAAGCATTTTGCTGCACCACTATTCAAACCTGCTAAACTGTGTATGCGACCAACTGACGTGAGTAATACGTTTAAGCGTGTTAACCCTCGCCCAGGCGGCATCTCTAGCCGCGTCCTCGAGAGCATGGGCAGACTAGCTGGCTGGAGTGTTTACGGACATATTCAATCTCTCCCTATCACAGTCTGCTGTCCCCACTTGCTTCAAGATGTCCACCATTGTTCCTGTACCCAAGAAAGCAAAGGTATCTGAACTAAATGACTATCGCCCGTAACACTCACTTCTGTCATCATGAAGTTATCATGAAGTGCTTTGAGAGGCTAGTTAAGGATCATATCACCTCTACCTTACCTGACTCCTGAACAGCTAATCATGGCTAGCCGGACTATTTGCACTGCCCCCCCACCCCCACCCCATCTTTTTACGCTGCTGCTACTCTGTTAATTATTTATGCATAGTCACTTTAACTCTACCCACATGTACATATTACCTCAACTATCTCAACTAGCCGGTGCCCCCGCACATTGACTCTGCACCAGTGCCCCCCTGTATATATAGCCTCCCTACTGTTATTTTATTTTACTTCTGCTCTTTTTTTCTCAACACTTTTTTGTTGTGTTGTTTTATTTTACTTTTTTATAAAAAAAAAAATGCATTGTTGGTTAAGGGCTGTAAGTAAGCATTTCACTGTAATGTCTACACATATTTTTTATTTTTTAAATTTGTTTTTGTCATTTAGCAGACGCTCTTATCCAGAGCGACTTACAGTTAGTGAATACATATATTTTTTTTATACTGGCCCCCCGTGGGGCCTGTTGTATTCGGCGCATGTGGCCAATAACATTTTATTTTATTTTATTTGACACCCTAGACCCACTTCAATTTGCTTACCGCCCCAATAGATCCACAGACGATGCAATCGCCATTGCACTGCACACTGCCCTATCCCATCTGGGCAAGAGGAATACATATATAAGAATGCTGTTCATTGACTATAGCTCAGCATTCAACACCATAGTACCCTCCAAGCTCATCATTAAGCTCGGGGCCCTGGGTCTGAACCCCGCCCTGTGCAACTGGGTCCTGGACTTCCTGACGGGCAGCCCCTAGGTGGTGAAGGTAGGAAACAACATCTCCACTTCTCTGATCCTCAACACAGGGGCCCCACAAGGGTACGGCAACTGCACCGCCCGCAACCGCAGGGCTCTCCAGAGGGTGGTGCGGTCTGCCCAACACATCCCCGGGGGCAAACTACCTGCCCTCCAGGATACCTACAGCACCCGATGTCACAGGAAGGCCAAAAAGATAATGAAGGACAACAACCACCCGAGCCACTGCCTGTTCACCCCACTATCATCTAGAAGGCAAGGTCAGTACAGGTGCATCAAAGCTGGGACCGAGAGACTGAAAAACAGCTTCTATCTCAAGGCCATCAGACTGTTAAATAGCTATCACTAGGCAGCTTCCACCTGGTTACGTAACCCTGCACCTTAGAGGCTGCTGCCACATATACATAAACCTGAAATCACTAGCCACTTTAATAAGGGAACACTAGTCACTCAAATAATGTTTACATATTTTTGCTTTACTCATCTCATATGTATATACTGTATTCTATTCTACTGTATTTTAGTCTATTCCACTCCGACATTGCTCATCCTAATATTTCAAATATTTATATATTCCTTAATTCCATTATTTAACTTTTAGGTTGTGTGTATTTTGTGTATTGTTGTGAATTGTTAGATATATACTGCACTGTTGGAGCTAAAACACAAGCATTTCCCTACACCCGTAATAACATCTGCTAAACATGTGTATGTGACAAATACAATTTGATTTGATTTGATTTGATCAACTTTGATTTGATCTCTGGGGATGAAAGTGATCCTGAGAAGTTAGACTTCCTGTCTAAGGTCTCTATCCCGCTCTGGTCACTTCCTCTATCCCATATACCCATCGCCTTTCATTTTTCTGATCATCTATCATCTTTGACCTTTTCGTATCCCTATCTCTTTTTATGATAGTGTGATACAGAATAAGGCTCTAGCTGCAAACAAAAAAGTTTCCCTGCCAACTGATATGGACAGGATAGGAAAACATGAAGGGAAACGTCAAAGAGTGATGAAAGAGCCCAATTTAGCAACGTTTCAATTAATTCAGACCGGAGGGTGGCCAGTAACACCTACATATTAGAGAAACCAACTTTGAAAAAATTACTTGGCCTCATTTCTGTCACAACTGCAGCAAGATGCATAAGCAATGTGCATTTTATGACTATATTTTATTAACTCAATTTCACAAAGTTTAATAATGAATTATACCATTTCCAGTTCCATTATGTTTAGTTTTGCGAGGGTGCTCAGGCGACAGTTGGAAATCAGAGTGGGGAGTGAGTGTGTGGTCTAAATTCAAATGAGCTATGAATTGCTCAGAATATCTAGAAAACGCTTGTGAAGGCTGATAACTCTGAAGAATAAACAGTATGTTTTTTATACAAGGCCTACTTTTAGTATGTCACTGATGTAGAACTAGTGTACCTGTCATCTGTCCACTCAGAGGCCTTTATGCTATTTTAACAGACATTTCATCCCAGAGTGTTTAAATCAAGAGTACCGGACATTCAATTAAAAGCAGTTTATAAGGACCAACAATTACTCATCTATTTGATTAGCCATTATTCACCCTCATCCTTTACTCATCTCTCTCTCTGTTTCCTCACATGTTCCCATTCCTTCACAAACAGAGCTGTATGCAGCAGTTGGTCAGTGGATTCCTATGGGAGGTGGGCTAAGACAGCCAGCCTCTCTCTGCTCTACCAGACTGGGGTGGAATCCACTAATCGGCTTTGTTGCCAAACCTGATAAACCCTCGTTCAGGATCAGGCCAATTTAGCATGTGCCAGATTCCTGTGCCCCGTGTGAGACGTGTGGCCATGCAGAGACAGAGACGAGACTGAGCCCATCGTCTTAGAGACCATCTCCACTGTCTGTCTCTGTGAGAGAGGCTGTGTCTGTGTGTGCTTAGCGCAGTTTGAGGAGGCAGCATCGGCTCTACAGCTGGTGTCTCCCTGAGACACATTTGCATGGAATGGTCTTCATACACACTCTCAGTGTCAGATACACACAAACACCATGAGCTGACGGTGTGTGTCACATTACATCTGTGCAGATGGTGGCAAGCCAAGGTACTGGCTACTAAGGAGTATGGATGCAAGTATTTGATTAACAGTCATTAAGATATTATCTCCCAAGATAATTTTATTTGGTTATAGTCACGGCCGTGTATATCCCCCCTCAAGCCGATACCACGACAGCCCTCAAATAACTTCACTGGACTTTATGCAAACTGGAAACCACATATCCTGAGGCTGCATTTATTGTAGCTGGGGATTTTAACAAAGCAAATTTGAGGACTAGGCTGCCAAAGTTCTATCAACATATCGACTGTTGTACTCGCACTGCTAAAATCCTCGACCATTGCTATTCGAACTTCCGGGATGGTTATAAGGCTCTCCCCCTCCCTCCTTTCGGCAAATCTAACCACGACTCCATTTTGCTCCTCACTTCCTATAGGCAGAAACTCAAACAGGAAGTACCCGTGCTAATGACTGTTCAACACTGGTCTGACCAATCAGAATCCACTCTTCAAGATTGTTTTGATCACGCGGACTAGGATATGTTCCGGGTAGCTTGCGAAAATAATTTTGACGAATACACTGAAACGGTGACTGAGTTTATCAAGAAGTGTATAGGAGATGTTGTGCCCACTGTGACTATTAAAACCTACCCAAAACAGAAACTGTGGATAGATGGCAGCATTCACGCAAAACTGAAAGCGTGAACCATCGCATTTAACCATGGCAAGGTGACTGGGAATATGGCAGAATACAAACACTGTAGCTACTCACTACGCAAGGCAATTAAACTGCAAAACATCAGTATAGAGACAAAGTGGAGTCGCAATTCAATGGCTCAGACACGAGACGTATGTGGCAGGGTCTACAGACAATCACGGACTACAAAAGGAAAACCAGCCACGTCGCCAACACTGACGTCTCGCTTCCAGACAAGCTAAACACCTTCTTTGCCCGCTTTGAGGATAACACAGTGCCACCGACGAGGCCCACTACCAAGAACTGTGGCCTCTCCTTCTCTGTGGCCGACGTGAGTAAGACATTTAAGCATGTTAACCCTCGCAAGGCTGCAGGCCCAGACGGCAACCCTAGCCGCGTCGTCAGAGCATGCGCACATCAGCTGGCTGGTGTGTTTACGGACATATTCAATCTCTCCCTTTCCCAGTCTGCTGTTCCCACATGCTTCAAGATGGCCACCATTGTTCCTGTACCCAAGAAAGCAAAGATAACTGAACTAAATGACTATCGCCCCGTAGCACTCACCTCTGTCATCATGAAGTGCTTTGAGAGACTAGTCAAGGATCATATCACCTCTACCTTACCTGTCACCCTAGACCCACTTCAATTTGCTTACCACCCCAATAGATCCACAGACGATGCAATCGCCATCACACTGCACACTGCCCTATCCCATCTGGACAAGAGGAATACCTATGTAAGAATGCTGTTCATTGACTATAGCTCAGCATTCAACACCATACTACCCTCCAAGCTCATCATTATGGTTGAGGCCCTGGGTCTGAATCAGGTCCTGGACTTTCCGATTGGGCCGCCCCCAGGTGGTTGAGGTAGGAAACAACATCTCCACTTCTCTGATCCTCAACACTGGACATCGTTGAAGACCGAATGCTGCCGCCGGGGCAAATTTAGTTTGACACCCCTGCCTTAGGGCGTAACAGAGAAAGGCGTTGTAGATCAACCGGCAAGAGGATTTTTTAATTCCGATTTTAGACTGATTAATATCAACAACATGGCTGGCTCTAAGATGCGTTGCAATCTTGATAAATAACACTCCATATTGTCTTAAATCAAGAGGGGCCGTTTAAAGCTCTCAAGTCTTTATTAGAGTTACTATCATTATCGCTGCATGGCTTATACATTTTAACCGGCCCTCTTTATAGAGTAATTAAATAATGGCTTAGCTGAAGTGCACATTTAATCATTACACCTGGCAGGAATGTAAATGCGGAAAAAATACAAAATATCTGAAATATTCACACTCCCAACTCTTAGATTTACTAAAGGAAATGTCTGTCTTGGAGGAGTTGGATTACAAGCACTTTGCATAGCTAGTGTCCGTGCCAAAATGTTAACTTGTCTATACACTGCCTGCTGTAGGTTATTTCATGTTTAATTGTTCAAATGAACAATGGAAAATATCTCCTCATATGAAAATGAAAATGAAATAGACGGTATTGTATGGCACATGAACAGAAGGAGGGCACCAAGGCCCTGGCAGCCATTTTATAGAGCATGCCAGCTCCCTTATGGGTATGTGCCATCCACATTATGTGTGCCAGGGCTGGTAGCTCACAGACATGTGTAGATGGAAGGACCCTGTGCCCTGTGGGCAGCACTGCTGCAGGACAAGAGCAGCCTACAGACTACAGACTACAGACTACAGAGTACAGACTACAGTCTACAGACTACAGACTACAGACTACAGACTACAGACTACAGCCTACATAGAAAAACATGTTCCTGTAATGTTCCCTTCCTACTATATTAGAAACCTCCATTGATGTGCATTTCTACTGTGGATTTGGTTAAGATTGTAGTGACATAGCTGTTGACATTTTTTTTATGTCATGAAAGGCATAGAATATATGTTTATTTCTCCATTGGACATTTTGGGCACACTGAATAGAACATGTTGAGGACTTACAGATATGGAGATGTATGATTTGGTTGAATCATACTGGACAATATTTAATACATATTAGCCAGAACCCAATTATCTGTGCCTACTTATCATACTGAATGACATGCTTAACTCAGTCACTGATGGCTCCTTATCAGTCACAAAGTGTCCCACTGTGAGAAAGATTTGCAGGTCGTGTTTGTTAGATAAACAATATGCAAAACAGATCTCTGATCTCTGCAGTCTACAGTCCCACTGTCAATGTTATTATTCAGTCAAGGTGGCTTTGTGAAGTCCCTCCCCAGTCAGGCCATGGTGTAAAAAAACATCATCCTCATCTCCCCCATTCCTCAAACACTCTCTCTCTTTTGCTCCCTCTCTCTCTGTCTCCCTCTCTCTCTTCAGTTTTTTCTCTTCCTCTCCTTTGTGCGCTCTCTTTTACTGTCTTCCATACTCCCTTTCTACTCTCTTGCTCTTTCTTTCTCTGTCTGACTCTATCTCATTCTCACTGCCCCTGTTCTCTTACAGTACAGTACGTCTGTACCTCCCAGTAGTTTGAAGCAGTGTGGCTAGACTAGTCTGAGGAGGGTTCTCGTCGTCATTGGCTCTGATGACCTCCACGTTCCCTCTGGCACCGGGTCAATTATTCACCACACCTGTGTCCCTTGTGGGTCTCCCCAACAGCCAGCAGCAGCCAGAAAAAATGAGTATATTACCATGGCGATGCCAGGTGATGGATTTCCTGTTCGCCAGTTTAGTGCAGGTAGAACCAAGGGAAGCCATCAAATATGACCTTCACAGCTAAGGCATCTTTTCCAACAGCTCTCTCTGCAGACACCCAGGAGAATAGAGGAGAGAACAAAATAAGGGAGGGAGAAAGAGAGGAATGAAATCCATGTCGGACTTGTTTGTTGTGTTTGATGGTATGATGTTGTGAATTCAGCAAACCTCAACGACCTTCAGCTGTGTGATACCGATTTTTTCCGCTTCTGCATTACCCTGTGGACTACCGCAGCTGTGATGATGTGCTCAGTCTATTAGCCTGTTAGAAATGGATTGCACTGTGCTTTTGTAAGACTGCCGCTTTGTCTGTGGAGAGAAAAACTTGTCGGGTGACGTTCAACAATGACAGTACATCCCTTGAATGGATGTCATGGTATGGTGTGCTTGTACAGAGAGGTCTGTGTCTCGAAGGCCTTGACTGAGAGGCGCACCAGAACTGAAAGTTATATATAAGCTTTTGATTTATTTGTTTTTACTGATGGCTTGGGGTTGTCAATTGTATTGTATTATTTCACAAAACGACTATTACTAATACAATCAAACAAGTACCATAGATGGAACATTTTGAAACTGAGATCTTGTACCAACATAGTGCCACCTTCCGTGCCACATTGCCCATACCCACTAGTGAGGTGGCATCTGTAGTGCTCAAGGAAGGATGGCGCACATGCAGGGTAGCACCAACCCAAGCTGTCAGCCCTGCTGTCTCCTAATACAGTCGATGGTAGCACCACAGCCTGCAAACCACATGCAGCCAGCACTCCAGGTCAACAGACATGGTCAATACATGTGGTCAGCACATGTGGTCAAGACACACAGTCAGTGCACTATTCCACTGCATGCAAAAAGATGGACCTACTGACCTTACTGTAAGCAAAGGTAGGTGGGCTTACCCCAATGTGGCCCGGACCTTCTCCTGCTCTCTCTGTGCCACGCCTGTGTAGTGGGGGTGGGCTTGTGTGTGTGTTTCTGCGGGTGTCTGTGCGTGTCTGTGTGTGAGTGTGTGTGCACGCATGGATACGTGCGTGTGCGCTCATGCATGTGTGGGTGGGAGGAAAGTTGGCTACATTTTATAGGGACAGGTGAGGTATCCAGTGGGGACAGGCAGGTTTTTGGATCTCCCTCGCCTTCCCTCCTCATCTCCTCTGCTGTCCAAAAGGCTCTCTGTACCGTTGGACGGTTGATGAGTCTGTCTTAATACCAGCGTGTGTCAGCTGTCCTCAGCATGTAGAGGCACTGAACTGTACAGCGCCAGTCTGCTACTCCTCCTCTCCTCAGTCCCACTAGCTCCCAGTAGCTCCCAGGCCCAACCGCCATTGGTACACACACACATTCACACACACACACACACACACACACACACACACACACACACACACACACACACACACACACACACACACACACACACACACACACACACACACGGCACAACACTACAGACCTGGCACAAGGAGACCAGGAGAGGGTCCGGGCCGCCACACAACTCAGCCTCAGTCAGTCATCCTGTACTGGCTTTGTCCGGATGATTAGTTTCTCTCTCTTCCGAAGATTAAGCCACTGAATAGAGAGAGAGACAGAGACCACCTTGGTTGGTTTATCTCAGAGGAGACTCTGATTATAGAATATTACATTATATTAATTGATGTGATTATATATACATGCTGAAGGTCTGGTAGTGGAGCTAACAGTAAATTAATGGTGTTGTCATTTATATCATACGTACTGTAGGTAGTTGTAATTTATTCACATTACTGGGTACAGTCAATACATGCATATGCACACAGTCATTCATAAAATTGACAGTGCATGAATGTACTGATAAGAGACCTGACTAGAAAGACACACAAGACACACTAGAGAAACACCAGACACAGCAGACACACCAGACACACTCTAGACACACTCTAGACACACTAGACACACTCTAGACATACTCTAGACACACTCTCGACACACTCTAGACATACACTAGACACGCTAGAAACTCTAGACACATTCTAGACAAACTCTAGACACACTAGAGATACACCAGACACAGCGGACACAGCAGACACACTCGAGACACACCAGACACACAAGACAAACTAGACACACTCTAGAAAGACTCTAGAAACACTCTCGACACACTCTAGACACATACTAGACACTCTAGAAACTCTAGACACATTCTAGAGAAACTCTAGACACACTCTTGACACACTCTAGACACACTAGAAACACTCTAGACACACCAGACACACACTAAACACACTAGACACACAATACACATTATTGACACACTCTAGACACACTCTAGATACACACTAGACACACTCTAGACACACACTAGACACACTAGACACACTCTAGACACACTAGACACACTCTAGACACATTCTAGACACACTAGACACAATAGACACATTCTAGACACACACTAGACACACTAGACACTCTAGATACACTCTAGACACACTCTACACAATCTGGACACACTAGACACACTAGACACACTCTAGATCACACTAGACACACTCTAGACACACTAGACACAATAGACACACTCTAAACACTCTAGACACACCCTAGACACACTAAACTCACACTAGACAGACACTAGACACTCTCTACACACACACACTAGACACACTAGACAAACTCTAGACACACTAGACACACTAGACACACTCTAGATCACACTAGACACACTCTAGACACACTAGACACAATAGACACACTCTAAACACTCTAGAAACCCTAGACACACTCTAGACACACCAGACACACAGTAAACACGCTAGATATACAATACACATTATTGACACACTCTAGACACACTCTAGACACACTCTAGACACACTAGAAACACTCTAGACACACACTAGACACACTAGTCACACTCTAGACACAATAGACACACTCTAGACACTCTAGACACACTAGACACAATAGACACATTCTAGACACACTCTACACAATCTGGACACACTTTAGACACACTCTAGCTACACTCTAGACACACTAGACACTCTAGACACACTCTAGACACACTAGACACACACTACACAGACACTAGACACACTCTACACACACACACTAGACACACTAGACACACTCTAGACACACTAGACACACTAGACACACTAGACACACTCTAGATCACAATAGACACACTCTAGACACACTAAACACACTCTAAACACTCTAGACACACCCTAGACACACTCTAGGCACACTAGACACACACTAGGCACTCTAGACACACTCTAGAGTCACTCTAGACACAGTTGACACACTGTAGTCACACTAGACCCCACTAGACAAACTATAAACATTAGACACTCTAAACACACTCTAGACACTCTAGACACACTCTAGACACACTTTAGACACACTTTAGAAACACAAGATACACTCTAGACACACTCTAGACACACTAAACAGGCTCTAGGCACACTCTAGACACACTCTAGACACAAACTAGACACACTAGACACTCTAGACACACTCTAGACACACTCTAGAAGAACTATACACAATCTAGACACACTTTAGACACACTCTAGACACACTAGATACACTCTAGGCACACTAGATACACTCTAGACACACTAGACACTCTAGACACACTCTAGAAACACTAGACACACACTAGACACACTAGACACATTCTTGACACACTATGGACACACTCTAGACACACTAGAAACACTCTAGACACACACTAGACACACTATAGACAGACACTAGACACACTCTAGACACACCAGACACACTAGACACACTCTAGACACTCTAGACACACTCTAGACACACTCTAGACACACTCTAGAAACACTAGACACACTCTTGACACTCTAGACACACACTAGACACAATAGACACTCTGAAACACTAGACACTCTAGAAACACTCTAGACACACTTGACACACTCTAGACACACTAGACACACTAGACACACTCTAGAAACTCTAAACAGAATAGACATTCTTGAGACACACACTAGATACACTAGGCACTCTAGAGACACTCTATACACACTATAGATACACTCTACACAATCTAGACACACTTTAGACACACTCTAGACACACTAGATACACTCTAGCCACAGTAGACACTCTCTAGACACACTAGACAGTCTAGACACACTCTTAATCACACTAGACACACTCTAGACACACTAGACACACTAGACACACTCTAGACACTCTAGACACACACTAGACACACTAGACACTCTGACACACTAGACACTCTAGAAACACTCTAGACACACTTGACACACTCTAGACACACTAGACACACTAGACACACTCTAGAAACTCTAAACAGAATAGACATTCTTGAGACACACACTAGATACACTAGGCACTCTAGAGACACTCTAGACACACTCTAGATACACTCTACACAATCTAGACACACTTTAGACACACTCTAGACACACTAGATACACTCTAGACTCACTCTAGACACACTGGACACACACTAGTCAGACACTAGACACACTCTAGACACACTAGACACACACTAGCCACAGTAGACACTCTCTAGATACACTAGACAGTCTAGACACACTCTTAATCACACTAGACACACTCTAGACACACTAGACACACTAGACACACTCTAGACACTCTAGACAAACTCTAGACACACTCTGGACACACTGGACACACACTAAACACTCTAGACACACTCTAGACACACTTGACAACCTTTAGTCAGACTAGAGACACATTAGACACACTAAACACTCTAGACACACGCCAGACAAACTAAACACTCTATACAAACTCTAGACACACACCAGACAGAATAGACACAGTAGACACACTCTAGACACACCAGACACAGAAAACACACTAGACACACTCTAGACAATCTCTAGAAACACTAGACACACTACACACTCTAGACACACTCTAGACACACAAGACACACACTAGTCAGACCCTAGACACACTATAGACACACTAGACACACACTAGACACAGTAGATACTCTCTAGACACACTAGACACACTAGACACACTCTATAGACACTCTAGACACACTCTAGACACTCTACATTTTACATTTTTTTTACTCTAGACACACTCTAGACAATCTCTAGACACAATAGACACACTACACACTCTAGACACACTAGACACACTCTAGACACACTATAGACACTAGACACACTCTAGACACACTCTAGACACCCTAGACACACTAGACACACTCTAGACACAGTATACACACACTAAACACACTCTAGACACACACTAGAAACATTCTAGACACATTTTAGAAACATTTTACACACTACAAACACTCTAGACACACTAGACATACACTGGACATACTCTAGACAAACAGTAGACATACAATAGACACACTCTAGACACACACTACACACACTAGACACGCTCTAGACACACTTGACACACTGTAGTCACACTAGACACACACTAGACACACTAGGCACTCTAGACACACTCTACACACACTCCACACAATCTAGACACACTTTAGACACACTCTAGACACACTAGATACACTCTAGACACACTAGACACTCTAGACACACTCAAGAAACATTAAACACACACTAGACAGACACTAGACACACTCTAGACACACTAGACACTCTAGACACACTAGGCACTCTAGACATACTCTATACACACTCTACATAATCTAGACACACTTTAGACACACTCTAGACACACTAGATACACTCTAGACACACTAGACACTCTAGACACACTCTAGAAACATTAAACCCACACTAGACAGACTCTAGACACGCTCTAGACACACTTGACACACTCTAAACATACTAGAGACACTATAGACACACTCTAGCTCACACTAGACATGCTCTAGAAACACTATAAACACTCTACACACTCTAGACACACTAGACACACTACACACTCTAAAAACACTCTAGACTCACTCTAGACACACTATACACACACTAGTCAGACACTAGACACACTCTAGACACACTAGACAAAAACTAGACACAGTAGACACTCTCTAGACACACCAGACACACAAAACACAATAGACACACTCTAGGCAATCTCTAGAAACACTAGACACACTACACACTCTAGACACACTCTAGACACACTAGACACACACTAGTCAGACCCTAGACATACTCTAGACACACTAGACACACACTAGACACAGTAGACACTCTCTAGACACACTAGACACACTAGACACACTCTATAGACACTCTAGACACACTCTAGACACTCTAGACACACTCTAGACAATCTCTAGACACAATAGACACACTACACACTCTAGACACACTAGACACACTCTAGACACACTATAGACACTAGACACACTCTAGACACACAAGACACACTCTAGACACACTAGACACTCTAGACACACTCTAGAAACATTAAACCCACACTAGACAGACACTAGACACACTCTAGACACACTCGACACTCTAGACACACTAAACACTCTAGACACGCTCTAGACACACTTGACACACTCTAAACATACTAGAGACACTCTAGACACACTCTAGACACACACTAGACACACTCCAGACACACTCTAGACACACTCTAGCTCACACTAGACATGCTCTAGAAACACTATAAACACTCTACACACTCTAGACACACTAGACACACTACACACTCTAAACACACTCTAGACTCACTCTAGACACACTAGACATACACTGGACATACTCTAGACAAACAGTAGTCATACAATAGACACACTCTAGACACACACTACACACACTAGACACGCTCTAGACACACCTGACACACTGTAGTCACACTAGAGACACTCTAGACACACTAAACACTCTAAACACACTCCATAAAAACTAGACACTCTAAACACACTCTCTAGACACACTAGAAACACTAGACACACTCTAGAGACACTCTAGACACAGTAGACACACTCTAGACACACTAGACACACTAGACACACTCTAGACACACACTAGACACACTAGGCACTCTAGACATACTCTACACACACTCTACATAATCTAGACACACTTTAGACACACTCTAGACACACAAGATACACTCTAGACACACTAGACACTCTAGACACACTCTAGAAACATTAAACCCACACTAGACAGACACTAGACACACTCTAGACACACTAGACACTCTAGACACACTAAACACTCTAGACACGCTCTAGACACACTTGACACACTCTAAACATACTAGAGACACTATAGACACACTCTAGACACACACTAGACACACTCCAGACACACTCTAGACACACTCTAGCTCACACTAGACATGCTCTAGAAACACTATAAACACTCTACACACTCTAGACACACTAGACACACTACACACTCTAAACACACTCTAGACACACTCTAGACACACTAGACAAAAACTAGACACAGTAGACACTCTCTAGACACACCAGACACACAAAACACAATAGACACACTCTAGGCAATCTCTAGAAACACTAGACACACTACACACTCTAGACACACTCTAGACACACTAGACACACACTAGTCAGACCCTAGACACACTCTAGACATACTAGACACACACTAGACACAGTAGACACTCTCTAGACACACTAGACACACTAGACACACTCTATAGACACTCTAGACACACTCTAGACACTCTAGACACACTCTAGACAATCTCTAGACAATCTCTAGACACAATAGACACACTACACACTCTAGACACATTCTAGACACACTATAGACACTAGACACACTCTAGACACACAAGACACACTCTAGACACTCTAGACACACTAGACACACTCTAGACACAGTAGACACTCTCTAGACACACTAGACACACTAGACACACTCTATAGACACTCTAGACACACTCTAGACACTCTAGACACACTCTAGACAATCTCTAGACAATCTCTAGACACAATAGACACACTACACACTCTAGACACATTCTAGACACACTATAGACACTAGACACACTCTAGACACACAAGACACACTCTAGACACACACTACACACACTAGACACGCTCTAGACACACCTGACACACTGTAGTCACACTAGAGACACTCTAGACACACTAAACACTCTAAACACACTCCATAAAAACTAGACACTCTAAACACACTCTCTAGACACACTAGAAACACTAGACACACTCTAGAGACACTCTAGACACAGTAGACACACTCTAGACACACTAGACACACTAGACACACTCTAGACACACACTAGACACACTAGGCACTCTAGACATACTCTACACACACTCTACATAATCTAGACACACTTTAGACACACTCTAGACACACTAGATACACTCTAGACACACTAGACACTCTAGACACACTCTAGAAACATTAAACCCACACTAGACAGACACTAGACACACTCTAGACACACTAGACACTCTAGACACACTAAACACTCTAGACACGCTCTAGACACACTTGACACACTCTAAACATACTAGAGACACTATAGACACACTCTAGACACACACTAGACACACTCCAGACACACTCTAGACACACTCTAGCTCACACTAGACATGCTCTAGAAACACTATAAACACTCTACACACTCTAGACACACTAGACACACTACACACTCTAAACACACTCTAGACACACTCTAGACACACTAGACAAAAACTAGACACAGTAGACACTCTCTAGACACACCAGACACACAAAACACAATAGACACACTCTAGGCAATCTCTAGAAACACTAGACACACTACACACTCTAGACACACTCTAGACACACTAGACACACACTAGTCAGACCCTAGACACACTCTAGACATACTAGACACACACTAGACACAGTAGACACTCTCTAGACACACTAGACACACTAGACACACTCTATAGACACTCTAGACACACTCTAGACACTCTAGACACACTCTAGACAATCTCTAGACAATCTCTAGACACAATAGACACACTACACACTCTAGACACATTCTAGACACACTATAGACACTAGACACACTCTAGACACACAAGACACACTCTAGACACTCTAGACACACTAGACACACTCTAGACACAGTAAACACACACTAAACACACTCTAGACACACATTACAAACATTCTAAACACATTTTAGAAACATTGTACACACTACAAACACTCTAGACACACTAGACATACACTAGACATACTCTAGACAAACACCAGACACACAAAACACAATAGACACACTCTAGGCAATCTCTAGAAACACTAGACACACTACACACTCTAGACACACTCTAGACACACTAGACACTCACTAGTCAGACCCTAGACACACTCTAGACATACTAGACACACACTAGACACAGTAGACACTCTCTAGACACACTAGACACACTAGACACACTCTATAGACACTCTAGACACACTCTAGACACTCTAGACACACTCTAGACAATCTCTAGACAATCTCTAGACACAATAGACACACTACACACTCTAGACACACTCTAGACACTCTAGACACACTAGACACACTCTAGACACAGTAAACACACACTAAACACACTCTAGACACACACTACAAACATTCTAGACACATTTTAGAAACATTTTACACACTACAAACACACTAGACATACACTAGACATACTCTAGACAAACAGTAGACATACAATAGACACACTCTAGACACACACTACACACACTAGACACGCTCTAGACACACTTGACACACTGTAGTCACACTAGAGACACTCTAGACACACTAAACACTCTAAACACACTCCATAAAAACTAGACACTCTAAACACACTCTCTAGACATACTAGAAACACTAGACACACTCTAGAGACACTCTAGACACACTCTAGACAATCTCTAGAAACACTAGACACACTACACACTCTAGACACACTCTAGACACACTAGACAAACACTAGACACAGTAGACACTCTCTAGACACACTAGACACACTAGACACACTCTATAGACACTCTAGACACACTCTAGACACTCTAGACACACTCTAGACAATCTCTAGACACAATAGACACACTACACACTCTAGACACACTAGACACACTCTAGACACACTATAGACACTAGACACACTCTAGACACACAAGACACACTCTAGACACTCTAGACACACTAGACACACTCTAGACACAGTAGACACACACTAAACACACTCTAGACACACACTACAAACATTCTAGACACATTTTAGAAACATTTTACACACTACAAACACTCTAGACACACTAGACATACACTAGACATACTCTAGACAAACAGTAGACATACAATAGACACACTCTAGACACACACTACACACACTAGACACGCTCTAGACACACTTGACACACTGTAGTCACACCAGAGACACTCTAGACACACTAGACAAATTCTAGACAATCTCTAGAAACACTAGACACACTACACACTCTAGACACACTCTAGACACACAAGACACACACTAGTCAGACCCTAGACACACTCTAGACACACTAGACACACACTAGACACAGTAGACACTCTCTAGACACACTAGACACACTAGACACACTCTAGACACTCTAGACACACTCTAGACAATCTCTAGACACAATAGACACACTACACACTCTAGACACACTAGACACACTCTAGACACACTATAGACACTAGACACACTCTAGACACACTCTAGACCCTCTAGACACACTAGACACACTCTAGACACAGTATACACACACTAAACACACTCTAGACACACACTAGAAACATTCTAGACACATTTTAGAAACATTTTACACACTAAAAACACTCTAGACACACTAGACATACACTGGACATACTCTAGACAAACAGTAGACATACAATAGACACACTCTAGACACACACTACACACACTAGACCCGCTCTAGACACACTTGACACACTCTAAACATACTAGAGACACTCTAGACACACTCTAGACACACACTAGACACACTCCAGACACACTCTAGACACACTCTAGCTCACACTAGACATGCTCTAGAAACACTATAAACACTCTACACACTCTAGACACACTAGACACACTACACACTCTAAACACACTCTAGACTCACTCTAGACACACTAGACATACACTGGACATACTCTAGACAAACAGTAGTCATACAATAGACACACTCTAGACACACACTACACACACTAGACACGCTCTAGACACACCTGACACACTGTAGTCACACTAGAGACACTCTAGACACACTAAACACTCTAAACACACTCCATAAAAACTAGACACTCTAAACACACTCTCTAGACACACTAGAAACACTAGACACACTCTAGAGACACTCTAGACACAGTAGACACACTAGACACACTCTAGACACACACTAGACACACTAGGCACTCTAGACACACTCTACACACACTCTACACAATCTAGACACACTTTAGACACACTCTAGACACACTAGATACACTCTAGACACACTAGACACTCTAGACACACTCAAGAAACATTAAACACACACTAGACAGACACTAGACACACTCTAGACACACTAGAAACTCTAGACACACTAGGCACTCTAGACATACTCTACACACACTCTACATAATCTAGACACACCTTAGGCACACTCTAGACACACTAGATACACTCTAGACACACTAGACACTCTAGACACACTCTAGAAACATTAAACCCACACTAGACATACTCTAGACACGCTCTAGACACACTTGACACACTCTAAACATACTAGAGACACTATAGACACACTCTAGCTCACACTAGACATGCTCTAGAAACACTATAAACACTCTACACACTCTAGACACACTAGACACACTACACACTCTAAAAACACTCTAGACTCACTCTAGACACACTATACACACACTAGTCAGACACTAGACACACTCTAGACACACTAGACAAAAACTAGACACAGTAGACACTCTCTAGACACACCAGACACACAAAACACAATAGACACACTCTAGGCAATCTCTAGAAACACTAGACACACTACACACTCTAGACACACTCTAGACACACTAGACACACACTAGTCAGACCCTAGACATACTCTAGACACACTAGACACACACTAGACACAGTAGACACTCTCTAGACACACTAGACACACTAGACACACTCTATAGACACTCTAGACACACTCTAGACACTCTAGACACACTCTAGACAATCTCTAGACACAATAGACACACTACACACTCTAGACACACTAGACACACTCTAGACACACTATAGACACTAGACACACTCTAGACACACAAGACACACTCTAGACACACTAGACACTCTAGACACACTCTAGAAACATTAAACCCACACTAGACAGACACTAGACACACTCTAGACAAACTCGACACTCTAGACACACTAAACACTCTAGACACGCTCTAGACACACTTGACACACTCTAAACATACTAGAGACACTCTAGACACACTCTAGACACACACTAGACACACTCCAGACACACTCTAGACACACTCTAGCTCACACTAGACATGCTCTAGAAACACTAAAAACACTCTACACACTCTAGACACACTAGACAAACTACACACTCTAAACACACTCTAGACTCACTCTAGACACACTAGACATACACTGGACATACTCTAGACAAACAGTAGTCATACAATAGACACACTCTAGACACACACTACACACACTAGACACGCTCTAGACACACCTGACACACTGTAGTCACACTAGAGACACTCTAGACACACTAAACACTCTAAACACACTCCATAAAAACTAGACACTCTAAACACACTCTCTAGACACACTAGAAACACTAGACACACTCTAGAGACACTCTAGACACAGTAGACACACTCTAGACACACTAGACACACTAGACACACTCTAGACACACACTAGACACCCTAGGCACTCTAGACACACTCTACACACACTCTACACAATCTAGACACACTTTAGACACACTCTAGACACACTAGATACACTCTAGACACACTAGACACTCTAGACACACTCAAGAAACATTAAACACACACTAGACAGACACTAGACACACTCTAGACACACTAGAAACTCTAGACACACTAGGCACTCTAGACATACTCTACACACACTCTACATAATCTAGACACACTTTAGACACACTCTAGACACACTAGATACACTCTAGACACACTAGACACTCTAGACACACTCTAGAAACATTAAACCCACACTAGACAGACACTAGACACACTCTAGACACACTAGACACTCTAGACACACTAAACACTCTAGACACGCTCTAGACACACTTGACACACTCTAAACATACTAGAGACACTATAGACACACTCTAGACACACACTAGACACACTCCAGACACACTCTAGACACACTCTAGCTCACACTAGACATGCTCTAGAAACACTATAAACACTCTACACACTCTAGACACACTAGACACACTACACACTCTAAACACACTCTAGACACACTCTAGACACACTAGACAAAAACTAGACACAGTAGACACTCTCTAGACACACCAGACACACAAAACACAATAGACACACTCTAGACAATCTCTAGAAACACTAGACACACTACACACTCTAGACACACTCTAGACACACTAGACACACACTAGTCAGACCCTAGACACACTCTAGACATACTAGACACACACTAGACACAGTAGACACTCTCTAGACACACTAGACACACTAGACACACTCTATAGACACTCTAGACACACTCTAGACACTCTAGACACACTCTAGACAATCTCTAGACAATCTCTAGACACAATAGACACACTACACACTCTAGACACATTCTAGACACACTATAGACACTAGACACACTCTAGACACACAAGACACACTCTAGACACTCTAGACACACTAGACACACTCTAGACACAGTAGACACTCTCTAGACACATTAGACACACTAGACACACTCTATAGACACTCTAGACACACTCTAGACACTCTAGACACACTCTAGACAATCTCTAGACAATCTCTAGACACAATAGACACACTACACACTCTAGACACATTCTAGACACACTATAGACACTAGACACACTCTAGACACACAAGACACACTCTAGACACTCTAGACACACTAGACACACTCTAGACACAGTAAACACACACTAAACACACTCTAGACACACATTACAAACATTCTAGACACATTTTAGAAACATTTTACACACTACAAACACTCTAGACACACTAGACATACACTAGACATACTCTAGACAAACACCAGACACACAAAACACAATAGACACACTCTAGGCAATCTCTAGAAACACTAGACACACTACACACTCTAGACACACTCTAGACACACTAGACACACACTAGTCAGACCCTAGACACACTCTAGACATACTAGACACACACTAGACACAGTAGACACTCTCTAGACACACTAGACACACTAGACACACTCTATAGACACTCTAGACACACTCTAGACACTCTAGACACACTCTAGACAATCTCTAGACAATCTCTAGACACAATAGACACACTACACACTCTAGACACATTCTAGACACACTATAGACACTAGACACACTCTAGACACACAAGACACACAAGACACACTCTAGACACTCTAGACACACTAGACACACTCTAGACACAGTAGACACTCTCTAGACACACTAGACACACTAGACACACTCTATAGACACTCTAGACACACTCTAGACACACTCTAGACAATCTCTAGACAATCTCTAGACACAATAGACACACTACACACTCTAGACACACTCTAGACACTCTAGACACACTAGACACACTCTAGATACAGTAAACACACACTAAACACACTCTAGACACACACTACAAACATTCTAGACACATTTTAGAAACATTTTACACACTACAAACACACTAGACATACACTAGACATACTCTAGACAAACAGTAGACATACAATAGACACACTCTAGACACACACTACACACACTAGACACGCTCTAGACACACTTGACACACTGTAGTCACACTAGAGACACTCTAGACACACTAAACACTCTAAACACACTCCATAAAAACTAGACACTCTAAACACACTCTCTAGACACACTAGAAACACTAGACACACTCTAGAGACACTCTAGACACACTCTAGACAATCTCTAGAAACACTAGACACACTACACACTCTAGACACACTCTAGACACACTAGACAAACACTAGACACAGTAGACACTCTCTAGACACACTAGACACACTAGACACACTCTATAGACACTCTAGACACACTCTAGACACTCTAGACACACTCTAGACAATCTCTAGACACAATAGACACACTACACACTCTAGACACACTAGACACACTCTAGACACACTATAGACACTAGACACACTCTAGACACACAAGACACACTCTAGACACTCTAGACACACTAGACACACTCTAGACACAGTAGACACACACTAAACACACTCTAGACACACACTACAAACATTCTAGACACATTTTAGAAACATTTTACACACTACAAACACTCTAGACACACTAGACATACACTAGACATACTCTAGACAAACAGTAGACATACAATAGACACACTCTAGACACACACTACACACACTAGACACGCTCTAGACACACTTGACACACTGTAGTCACACCAGAGACACTCTAGACACACTAGACAAATTCTAGACAATCTCTAGAAACACTAGACACACTACACACTCTAGACACACTCTAGACACACAAGACACACACTAGTCAGACCCTAGACACACTCTAGACACACTAGACACACACTAGACACAGTAGACACTCTCTAGACACACTAGACACACTAGACACACTCTAGACACTCTAGACACACTCTAGACAATCTCTAGACACAATAGACACACTACACACTCTAGACACACTAGACACACTCTAGACACACTATAGACACTAGACACACTCTAGACACACTCTAGACACTCTAGACACACTAGACACACTCTAGACACAGTATACACACACTAAACACACTCTAGACACACACTAGAAACATTCTAGACACATTTTAGAAACATTTTACACACTAAAAACACTCTAGACACACTAGACATACACTGGACATACTCTAGACAAACAGTAGACATACAATAGACACACTCTAGACACACACTACACACACTAGACCCGCTCTAGACACACTTGACACACTCTAAACATACTAGAGACACTCTAGACACACTCTAGACACACACTAGACACACTCCAGACACACTCTAGACACACTCTAGCTCACACTAGACATGCTCTAGAAACACTATAAACACTCTACACACTCTAGACACACTAGACACACTACACACTCTAAACACACTCTAGACTCACTCTAGACACACTAGACATACACTGGACATACTCTAGACAAACAGTAGTCATACAATAGACACACTCTAGACACACACTACACACACTAGACACGCTCTAGACACACCTGACACACTGTAGTCACACTAGAGACACTCTAGACACACTAAACACTCTAAACACACTCCATAAAAACTAGACACTCTAAACACACTCTCTAGACACACTAGAAACACTAGACACACTCTAGAGACACTCTAGACACAGTAGACACACTCTAGACACACTAGACACACTAGACACACTCTAGACACACACTAGACACACTAGGCACTCTAGACACACTCTACACACACTCTACACAATCTAGACACACTTTAGACACACTCTAGACACACTAGATACACTCTAGACACACTAGACACTCTAGACACACTCAAGAAACATTAAACACACACTAGACAGACACTAGACACACTCTAGACACACTAGAAACTCTAGACACACTAGGCACTCTAGACATACTCTACACACACTCTACATAATCTAGACACACCTTAGGCACACTCTAGACACACTAGATACACTCTAGACACACTAGACACTCTAGACACACTCTAGAAACATTAAACCCACACTAGACATACTCTAGACACGCTCTAGACACACTTGACACACTCTAAACATACTAGAGACACTATAGACACACTCTAGCTCACACTAGACATGCTCTAGAAACACTATAAACACTCTACACACTCTAGACACACTAGACACACTACACACTCTAAAAACACTCTAGACTCACTCTAGACACACTATACACACACTAGTCAGACACTAGACACACTCTAGACACACTAGACAAAAACTAGACACAGTAGACACTCTCTAGACACACCAGACACACAAAACACAATAGACACACTCTAGGCAATCTCTAGAAACACTAGACACACTACACACTCTAGACACACTCTAGACACACTAGACACACACTAGTCAGACCCTAGACATACTCTAGACACACTAGACACACACTAGACACAGTAGACACTCTCTAGACACACTAGACACACTAGACACACTCTATAGACACTCTAGACACACTCTAGACACTCTAGACACACTCTAGACAATCTCTAGACACAATAGACACACTACACACTCTAGACACACTAGACACACTCTAGACACACTATAGACACTAGACACACTCTAGACACACAAGACACACTCTAGACACACTAGACACTCTAGACACACTCTAGAAACATTAAACCCACACTAGACAGACACTAGACACACTCTAGACACACTCGACACTCTAGACACACTAAACACTCTAGACACGCTCTAGACACACTTGACACACTCTAAACATACTAGAGACACTCTAGACACACTCTAGACACACACTAGACACACTCCAGACACACTCTAGACACACTCTAGCTCACACTAGACATGCTCTAGAAACACTAAAAACACTCTACACACTCTAGACACACTAGACAAACTACACACTCTAAACACACTCTAGACTCACTCTAGACACACTAGACATACACTGGACATACTCTAGACAAACAGTAGTCATACAATAGACACACTCTAGACACACACTACACACACTAGACACGCTCTAGACACACCTGACACACTGTAGTCACACTAGAGACACTCTAGACACACTAAACACTCTAAACACACTCCATAAAAACTAGACACTCTAAACACACTCTCTAGACACACTAGAAACACTAGACACACTCTAGAGACACTCTAGACACAGTAGACACACTCTAGACACACTAGACACACTAGACACACTCTAGACACACACTAGACACCCTAGGCACTCTAGACACACTCTACACACACTCTACACAATCTAGACACACTTTAGACACACTCTAGACACACTAGATACACTCTAGACACACTAGACACTCTAGACACACTCAAGAAACATTAAACACACACTAGACAGACACTAGACACACTCTAGACACACTAGAAACTCTAGACACACTAGGCACTCTAGACATACTCTACACACACTCTACATAATCTAGACACACTTTAGACACACTCTAGACACACTAGATACACTCTAGACACACTAGACACTCTAGACACACTCTAGAAACATTAAACCCACACTAGACAGACACTAGACACACTCTAGACACACTAGACACTCTAGACACACTAAACACTCTAGACACGCTCTAGACACACTTGACACACTCTAAACATACTAGAGACACTATAGACACACTCTAGACACACACTAGACACACTCCAGACACACTCTAGACACACTCTAGCTCACACTAGACATGCTCTAGAAACACTATAAACACTCTACACACTCTAGACACACTAGACACACTACACACTCTAAACACACTCTAGACACACTCTAGACACACTAGACAAAAACTAGACACAGTAGACACTCTCTAGACACACCAGACACACAAAACACAATAGACACACTCTAGGCAATCTCTAGAAACACTAGACACACTACACACTCTAGACACACTCTAGACACACTAGACACACACTAGTCAGACCCTAGACACACTCTAGACATACTAGACACACACTAGACACAGTAGACACTCTATAGACACACTAGACACACTAGACACACTCTATAGACACTCTAGACACACTCTAGACACTCTAGACACACTCTAGACAATCTCTAGACAATCTCTAGACACAATAGACACACTACACACTCTAGACACATTCTAGACACACTATAGACACTAGACACACTCTAGACACACAAGACACACTCTAGACACTCTAGACACACTAGACACACTCTAGACACAGTAGACACTCTCTAGACACATTAGACACACTAGACACACTCTATAGACACTCTAGACACACTCTAGACACTCTAGACACACTCTAGACAATCTCTAGACAATCTCTAGACACAATAGACACACTACACACTCTAGACACATTCTAGACACACTATAGACACTAGACACACTCTAGACACACAAGACACACTCTAGACACTCTAGACACACTAGACACACTCTAGACACAGTAAACACACACTAAACACACTCTAGACACACATTACAAACATTCTAGACACATTTTAGAAACATTTTACACACTACAAACACTCTAGACACACTAGACATACACTAGACATACTCTAGACAAACACCAGACACACAAAACACAATAGACACACTCTAGGCAATCTCTAGAAACACTAGACACACTACACACTCTAGACACACTCTAGACACACTAGACACACACTAGTCAGACCCTAGACACACTCTAGACATACTAGACACACACTAGACACAGTAGACACTCTCTAGACACACTAGACACACTAGACACACTCTATAGACACTCTAGACACACTCTAGACACTCTAGACACACTCTAGACAATCTCTAGACAATCTCTAGACACAATAGACACACTACACACTCTAGACACATTCTAGACACACTATAGACACTAGACACACTCTAGACACACAAGACACACAAGACACACTCTAGACACTCTAGACACACTAGACACACTCTAGACACAGTAGACACTCTCTAGACACACTAGACACACTAGACACACTCTATAGACACTCTAGACACACTCTAGACACACTCTAGACAATCTCTAGACAATCTCTAGACACAATAGACACACTACACACTCTAGACATACTCTACACACTCTAGACACACTCTAGACACTCTAGACACACTAGACACACTCTAGATACAGTAAACACACACTAAACACACTCTAGACACACACTACAAACATTCTAGACACATTTTAGAAACATTTTACACACTACAAACACACTAGACATACACTAGACATACTCTAGACAAACAGTAGACATACAATAGACACACTCTAGACACACACTACACACACTAGACACGCTCTAGACACACTTGACACACTGTAGTCACACTAGAGACACTCTAGACACACTAAACACTCTAAACACACTCCATAAAAACTAGACACTCTAAACACACTCTCTAGACACACTAGAAACACTAGACACACTCTAGAGACACTCTAGACACACTCTAGACAATCTCTAGAAACACTAGACACACTACACACTCTAGACACACTCTAGACACACTAGACAAACACTAGACACAGTAGACACTCTCTAGACACACTAGACACACTAGACACACTCTATAGACACTCTAGACACACTCTAGACACTCTAGACACACTCTAGACAATCTCTAGACACAATAGACACACTACACACTCTAGACACACTAGACACACTCTAGACACACTATAGACACTAGACACACTCTAGACACACAAGACACACTCTAGACACTCTAGACACACTAGACACACTCTAGACACAGTAGACACACACTAAACACACTCTAGACACACACTACAAACATTCTAGACACATTTTAGAAACATTTTACACACTACAAACACTCTAGACACACTAGACATACACTAGACATACTCTAGACAAACAGTAGACATACAATAGACACACTCTAGACACACACTACACACACTAGACACGCTCTAGACACACTTGACACACTGTAGTCACACCAGAGACACTCTAGACACACTAGACAAATTCTAGACAATCTCTAGAAACACTAGACACACTACACACTCTAGACACACTCTAGACACACAAGACACACACTAGTCAGACCCTAGACACACTCTAGACACACTAGACACACACTAGACACAGTAGACACTCTCTAGACACACTAGACACACTAGACACACTCTAGACACTCTAGACACACTCTAGACAATCTCTAGACACAATAGACACACTACACACTCTAGACACACTAGACACACTCTAGACACACTATAGACACTAGACACACTCTAGACACACTCTAGACACTCTAGACACACTAGACACACTCTAGACACAGTATACACACACTAAACACACTCTAGACACACACTAGAAACATTCTAGACACATTTTAGAAACATTTTACACACTAAAAACACTCTAGACACACTAGACATACACTGGACATACTCTAGACAAACAGTAGACATACAATAGACACACTCTAGACACACACTACACACACTAGACCCGCTCTAGACACACTTGACACACTCTAAACATACTAGAGACACTCTAGACACACTCTAGACACACACTAGACACACTCCAGACACACTCTAGACACACTCTAGCTCACACTAGACATGCTCTAGAAACACTATAAACACTCTACACACTCTAGACACACTAGACACACTACACACTCTAAACACACTCTAGACTCACTCTAGACACACTAGACATACACTGGATATACTCTAGACAAACAGTAGTCATACAATAGACACACTCTAGACACAAACTACACACACTAGACACGCTCTAGACACACCTGACACACTGTAGTCACACTAGAGACACTCTAGACACACTAAACACTCTAAACACACTCCATAAAAACTAGACACTCTAAACACACTCTCTAGACACACTAGAAACACTAGACACACTCTAGAGACACTCTAGACACAGTAGACACACTCTAGACACACTAGACACACTAGACACACTCTAGACACACACTAGACACCCTAGGCACTCTAGACACACTCTACACACACTCTACACAATCTAGACACACTTTAGACACACTCTAGACACACTAGATACACTCTAGACACACTAGACACTCTAGACACACTCAAGAAACATTAAACACACACTAGACAGACACTAGACACACTCTAGACACACTAGAAACTCTAGACACACTAGGCACTCTAGACATACTCTACACACACTCTACATAATCTAGACACACTTTAGACACACTCTAGACACACTAGATACACTCTAGACACACTAGACACTCTAGACACACTCTAGAATCATTAAACCCACACTAGACAGACACTAGACACACTCTAGACACACTAGACACTCTAGACACACTAAACACTCTAGACACGCTCTAGACACACTTGACACACTCTAAACATACTAGAGACACTATAGACACACTCTAGACACACACTAGACACACTCCAGACACACTCTAGACACACTCTAGCTCACACTAGACATGCTCTAGAAACACTATAAACACTCTACACACTCTAGACACACTAGACACACTACACACTCTAAACACACTCTAGACACACTCTAGACACACTAGACAAAAACTAGACACAGTAGACACTCTCTAGACACACCAGACACACAAAACACAATAGACACACTCTAGGCAATCTCTAGAAACACTAGACACACTACACACTCTAGACACACTCTAGACACACTAGACACACACTAGTCAGACCCTAGACACACTCTAGACATACTAGACACACACTAGACACAGTAGACACTCTCTAGACACACTAGACACACTAGACACACTCTATAGACACTCTAGACACACTCTAGACACTCTAGACACACTCTAGACAATCTCTAGACAATCTCTAGACACAATAGACACACTACACACTCTAGACACATTCTAGACACACTATAGACACTAGACACACTCTAGACACACAAGACACACTCTAGACACTCTAGACACACTAGACACACTCTAGACACAGTAGACACTCTCTAGACACATTAGACACACTAGACACACTCTATAGACACTCTAGACACACTCTAGACACTCTAGACACACTCTAGACAATCTCTAGACAATCTCTAGACACAATAGACACACTACACACTCTAGACACATTCTAGACACACTATAGACACTAGACACACTCTAGACACACAAGACACACTCTAGACACTCTAGACACACTAGACACACTCTAGACACAGTAAACACACACTAAACACACTCTAGACACACATTACAAACATTCTAGACACATTTTAGAAACATTTTACACACTACAAACACTCTAGACACACTAGACATACACTAGACATACTCTAGACAAACACCAGACACACAAACCACAATAGACACACTCTAGGCAATCTCTAGAAACACTAGACACACTACACACTCTAGACACACTCTAGACACACTAGACACACACTAGTCAGACCCTAGACACACTCTAGACATACTAGACACACACTAGACACAGTAGACACTCTCTAGACACACTCTATAGACACTCTAGACACACTCTAGACACTCTAGACACACTCTAGACAATCTCTAGACAATCTCTAGACACAATAGACACACTACACACTCTAGACACATTCTAGACACACTATAGACACTAGACACACTCTAGACACACAAGACACACTCTAGACACTCTAGACACACTAGACACACTCTAGACACAGTAGACACTCTCTAGACACACTAGACACACTAGACACACTCTATAGACACTCTAGACACACTCTAGACACACTCTAGACAATCTCTAGACAATCTCTAGACACAATAGACACACTACACACTCTAGACACACTCTAGACACTCTAGACACACTAGACACACTCTAGATACAGTAAACACACACTAAACACACTCTAGACACACACTACAAACATTCTAGACACATTTTAGAAACATTTTACACACTACAAACACACTAGACATACACTAGACATACTCTAGACAAACAGTAGACATACAATAGACACACTCTAGACACACACTACACACACTAGACACGCTCTAGACACACTTGACACACTGTAGTCACACTAGAGACACTCTAGACACACTAAACACTCTAAACACACTCCATTAAAACTAGACACTCTAAACACACTCTCTAGACACACTAGAAACACTAGACACACTCTAGAGACACTCTAGACACACTCTAGACAATCTCTAGAAACACTAGACACACTACACACTCTAGACACACAAGACACACACTAGTCAGACCCTAGACACACTCTAGACACACTAGACACACACTAGACACAGTAGACACTCTCTAGACACACTAGACACACTAGACACACTCTATAGACACTCTAGACACACTCTAGACACTCTAGACACACTCTAGACAATCTCTAGACACAATAGACACACTACACACTCTAGACACACTAGACACACTCTAGACACACTATAGACACTAGACACACTCTAGACACACAAGACACACTCTAGACACTCTAGACAAACTAGACACACTCTAGACACAGTAGACACACACTAAACACACTCTAGACACACACTACAAACATTCTAGACACATTTTAGAAACATTTTACACACTACAAACACTCTAGACACACTAGACATACACTAGACATACTCTAGACAAACAGTAGACATACAATAGACACACTCTAGACACACACTACACACACTAGACACGCTCTAGACACACTTGACACACTGTAGTCACACCAGAGACACTCTAGACACACTAGACAAATTCTAGACAATCTCTAGAAACACTAGACACACTACACACTCTAGACACACTCTAGACACACAAGACACACACTAGTCAGACCCTAGACACACTCTAGACACACTAGACACACACTAGACACAGTAGACACTCTCTAGACACACTAGACACACTAGACACACTCTATAGACACTCTAGACACACTCTAGACACTCTAGACACACTCTAGACAATCTCTAGACACAATAGACACACTACACACTCTAGACACACTAGACACACTCTAGACACACTATAGACACTAGACACACTCTAGACACACTCTAGACACTCTAGACACACTAGACACATTCTAGACACAGTATACACACACTAAACACACTCTAGACACACACTAGAAACATTCTAGACACATTTTAGAAACATTTTACACACTAAAAACACTCTAGACACACTAGACATACACTGGACATACTCTAGACAAACAGTAGACATACAATAGACACACTCTAGACACACACTACACACACTAGACACGCTCTAGACACACTTGACACACTGTAGTCACACTAGAGACACTCTAGACACACTAAACACTCTAATCACACTTCATAAAAACTAGACACTCTAAACACACTCTCTAGACACACTAGAAACACTAGACACACTCTAGAGACACTCTAGACACAGTAGACACACTCTAGACACACTAGACACACTCTAGACACACTCTAGACACACTCTAGAAGAACTATACACAATCTAGACACACTTTAGACACACTCTAGACACACTAGATACACTCTAGGCACACTAGATACACTCTAGACACACTAGACACTCTAGACACACTCTAGAAACACTAGACACACACTAGACACACTAGACACATTCTTGACACACTATGGACACACTCTAGACACACTAGAAACACTCTAGACACACACTAGACACACTAGACACACTATAGACAGACACTAGACACACTCTAGACACACCAGACACACTAGACACACTCTAGACACACTAGACACACTATAGACACACTCTAGACACACTCTAGAAACACTAGACACACTCTTGACACTCTAGACACACACTAGACACACTAGACACTCTGACACACTAGACACTCTAGAAACACTCTAGACACACTTGACACACTCTAGACACACTAGACACACTAGACACACTCTAGAAACTCTAAACAGAATAGACATTCTTGAGACACACACTAGATACACTAGGCACTCTAAAGACACTCTAGACACACTCTAGATACACTCTACACAATCTAGACACACTTTAGACACACTCTAGACACACTAGATACACTCTAGACTCACTCTAGACACACTGGACACACACTAGTCAGACACTAGACACACTCTAGACACACTAGACACACACTAGCCACAGTAGACACTCTAGACACACTAGACAGTCTAGACACACTCTTAATCACACTAGACACACTCTAGACACACTAGACACACTAGACACACTCTAGACACTCTAGACAAACTCTAGACACACTCAAGACACACTCTGGACACACTGGACACACACTAAACACTCTAGACACACTCTAGACACACTTGACAACCTTTAGTCAAACTAGAGACACATTAGACACACTAAACACTCTAGACACACGCCAGACAAACTAAACACTCTATACAAACTCTAGACACACACCAGACAGAATAGACACAGTAGACACACTCTAGACACACCAGACACAGAAAACACACTAGACACACTCTAGACAATCTCTAGAAACACTAGACACACTACACACTCTAGACACACTCTAGACACTCTACATTTCATTTTTTTTTTACTCTAGACACACTCTAGACAATCTCTAGACACAATAGACACACTACACACTCTAGACACACTAGACACACTCTAGACACACTATAGACACTAGACACACTCTAGACACACTCTAGACACTCTAGACACACTAGACACACTCTAGACAAAGTATACACACACTAAACACACTCTAGACACACACTAGAAACATTCTAGACACATTTTAGAAACATTTTACACACTACAAACACTCTAGACACACTAGACATACACTGGACATACTCTAGACAAACAGTAGACATACAATAGACACACTCTAGACACACACTACACACACTAGACACGCTCTAGACACACTTGACACACTGTAGTCACACTAGAGACACTCTAGACACACTAAACACTCTAAACACACACCATAAAAATTAGACACTCTAAACACATTCTCTAGACACACTAAAAACACTAGACACACTCTAGAGACACTCTAGACACAGTAGACACACTCTAGACACACTACACACACTAGACACACTCTAGACACACACTAGACACACTAGGCACTCTAGACACACTCTACACACACTCTACACAATTTAGACACACTCTAGACACACTAGATACACTCTAGACACACTAGACACTCTAGACACACTCAAGAAACATTAAACACACACTAGACAGACACTAGACACACTCTAGACACACTAGACACTCTAGACACGCTCTAGACACACTTGACACACTCTAAACATACTAGAGACACTATAGACACACTCTAGACACACACTAGACACACTCCAGACACACTCTAGACACACTCTAGCTCACACTAGACATGCTCTAGAAACACTATAAACACTCTACACACTCTAGACACACTAGACACACTACACACTCTAAACACACTCTAGACTCACTCTAGACACACTAGACACACACTAGTCAGACACTAGACACACTCTAGACACACTAGACAAAAGCTAGACACAGTAGACACTCTCTAGACACACCAGACACACAAAACACAATAGACACACTCTAGGCAATCTCTAGAAACACTAGACACACTACACACACACTAGTCAGACCCTAGACATACTCTAGACACACTAGACACACACTAGACACAGTAGACACTCTCTAGACACACTAGACACACTAGACACACTCTATAGACACTCTAGACACACTCTAGACACTCTAGACACACTCTAGACAATCTCTAGACACAATAGACACACTACACACTCTAGACACACTAGACACACTCTAGACACACTATAGACACTAGACACACTCTAGACACACAAGACACACTCTAGACACACTAGACACTCTAGACACACTCTAGAAACATTAAACCCACACTAGACAGACCATAGACACACTCTAGACACACTAGACACTCTAGACACACTAAACACTCTAGACACGCTCTAGACACACTTGACACACTCTAAACATACTAGAGACACTCTAGACACACTCTAGACACACACTAGACACACTCCAGACACACTCTAGACACACTCTAGCTCACACTAGACATGCTCTAGAAACACTATAAACACTCTACACACTCTAGACACACTAGACACACTACACACTCTAAACACACTCTAGACTCACTCTAGACACACTAGACATACACTGGACATACTCTAGACAAACAGTAGACATACAATAGACACACTCTAGACACACACTACACACACTAGACACGCTCTAGACACACTTGACACACTGTAGTCACACTAGAGACACTCTAGACACACTAAAAACTCTAAACACACTCCATAAAAACTAGACACTCTAAACACACTCTCTAGACACACTAGAAACACTAGACATACTCTAGAGACACTCTAGACACAGTAGACACACTCTAGACACACTAGACACACTAGACACACTCTAGACACACACTAGACACACTAGGCACTCTAGACACACTCTACACACACTCTACACAATCTAGACACACTTTAGACACACTCTAGACACACTAGATACACTCTAGACACACTAGACACTCTAGACACACTCAAGAAACATTAAACACACACTAGACAGACACTAGACACACTCTAGACACACTAGACACTCTAGACACACTAGGCACTCTAGACATACTCTACACACACTCTACATAATCTAGACACACTTTAGACACACTCTAGACACACTAGATACACTCTAGGCACACTAGACACTCTAGACACACTCTAGAAACATTAAACCCACACTAGACAGACACTAGACACACTCTAGACACACTAGACACTCTAGACACACTAAACACTCTAGACACGCTCTAGACACACTTGACACACTCTAAACATACTAGAGACACTATAGACACACTCTAGACACACACTAGACACACTCCAGACACACTCTAGACACACTCTAGCTCACACTAGACATGCTCTAGAAACACTATAAACACTCTACACACTCTAGACACACTAGACACACTACACACTCTAAACACACTCTAGACTCACTCTAGACACACTAGACACACACTAGTCAGACATTAGACACACTCTAGACACACTGGACAAAAACTAGACACAGTAGACACTCTCTAGACACACCAGACACACAAAACACAATATACACACTCTAGGCAATCTCTAGAAACACTAGACACACTACACACTCTAGACACACTCTAGACACACTAGACACACACTAGTCAGACCCTAGACACACTCTAGACACACTAGACACACACTAGACACAGTAGACACTCTCTAGACACACTAGACACACTAGACACACTCTATAGACACTCTAGACACACTCTAGACACTCTAGACACACTCTAGACAATCTCTAGACAATCTCTAGACACAATAGACACACTACACACTCTAGACACACTAGACACACTCTAGACACACTATAGACACTAGACACACTCTAGACACACAAGACACACTCTAGACACTCTAGACACAATAGGCACACTCTAGACACAGTCGACACACACTAAACACACTCTAGACACACACTACAAACATTCTAGACACATTTTAGAAACATTTTACACACTACAAACACTCTAGACACACTAGACATACACTAGACATACTCTAGACAAACAGTAGATATACAATAGACACACTCTAGACACACTACACACACTAGACACGCTCTAGACACACATGACACACTGTAGTCACACTAGAGACACTCTAGACACACTAAACACTCTAAACACACTCCATAAAAACTAGACACTCTAAACACACTCTCTAGACACACTAGAAACACTAGACAAACTCTAGAGACACTCTAGACACACTCTAGACAATCTCTAGAAACACTAGACACACTACACACTCTAGACACACTCTAGACACACTAGACACACACTAGACACAGTAGACACTCTCTAGACACACTAGACACACTAGACACACTCTATATACACTCTAGACACACTCTAGACACTCTAGACACACTCTAGACAATCTCTAGACACAATAGACACACTACACACTCTAGACACACTAGACACACTCTAGACACACTATAGACACTAGACACACTCTAGACACACAAGACACACTCTAGACACTCTAGACACACTAGACACACTCTAGACACAGTAGACACGCACTAAACACACTCTAGATACACACTACAAACATTCTAGACACATTTTAGAAACATTTTACACACTACAAACACTCTAGACACACTAGACATACACTAGACATACTCTAGACAAACAGTAGACATACAATAGACATACTCTAGACACACACTACACACACTAGACACGCTCTAGACACACTTGACACACTGTAGTCACACCAGAGACACTCTAGACACACTAGACACACTCTAGACAATCACTAGAAACACTAGACACACTACACAGTCTAGACACACTCTAGACACACAAGACACACACTAGTCAGACCCTAGACACACTCTAGACACACTAGACACACACTAGACACAGTAGACAATCTCTAGACACACTAGACACACTAGACACACTCTATAGACACTCTAGACACACTCTAGACACTAGACACACTCTAGACAATCTCTAGACACAATAGACACACTACACACTCTAGACACACTAGACACACTCTAGACACACTATAGACAATATACACACTCTAGACACACTCTAGACACTCTAGACACACTAGACACACTCTAGACACAGTATACACACACTAAACACACTCTAGACACACACTAGAATCATTCTAGACACATTTTAGAAACATTTTACACACTACAAACACTCTAGACACACTAGACAAACACTGGACATACTCTAGACAAACAGTAGACATACAATAGACACACTCTAGACACACACTACACACATTAGACACGCTCTAGACACACTAGACACACTAGACACACTCTATAGACACTCTAGATACACTCTAGACACTCTAGACACACTCTAGACAATCTCTAGACACAATAGACACACAACACACTCTAGACACACTAGACACACTCTAGATACACTATAGACACTAGACACACTCTAGACACACAAGACACACTCTAGACACTCTAGACACACTAGACACACTCTAGACACAGTAGACACACTCTAAACACACTCTCTAGACACACTAGAAACACTAGACACACTCTAGAGACACTCTAGACACACTCTAGACAATCTCTAGAGACACTAGACACACTACAAACTCTAGACAAACTCTAAACACAGTAGACACACTCTAGACACACTAGACACACTAGACACACTCTAGACACACACTAGACACACTAGGCACTCTAGACACACTCTACACACACTCTACACAATCTAGACACACTTTAGACACACTCTAGACACACTAGATACACTCTAGACACACTAGACACCCTAGACACACTCTAGAAACATTAAACACACACTAGACAGACACTAGACACACTCTAGACACACTAGACACTCTAGACACACTAGGCACTCTAGACACACTCTACACACACTCTTCACAATCTAGACACACTTTAGACACAATCTAGACACACTAGATACACTCTAGACACACTCTAGACACACACTAGACACACTCCAGACACACTCTAGACACACTCTAGCTCACACTAGACATGCTCTAGAAACACTATAAACACTCTACACACTCTAGACACACTAGACACACTACACACTCTAAACACACTCTAGACTCACTCTAGACACACTAGACACACACTAGTCAGACACTAGACACACTCTAGACACACTAGACACAAACTAGACACAGTAGACACTCAGTAGACACACAAGACACACTAGACACACTCTAGAGACACTCTTAATCACACAACACACACTCTAGACACACTAGACACACTCTAGACACACAAGACACACTCTAGACACTCTAGACACACTAGACACACTCTAGACACAGTAGACACACACTAAACACACTCTAGACACACACTAGAAACATTCTAGACACATTTTAGAAACATTTTACACACTACAAACTCTTTAGACACACTAGACATACACTAGACATACTCTAGACAAACAGTAGACATACAATATACAGACTCTCGATACACACTACACACACTAGACACGCTCTAGACACACTTGACACACTGTAGTCACTCTAGAGACACTCTAGACACACTAAACACTCTATAGCCACTCCATAAAAACTAGACACTCTAAACACACTCTCTAGACACACTAGAAACACTAGACACACTCTAGAGACACTCTAGAGACACTCTAGACACACTCTAGACACACTCTAGAAAATCTCTAGACACACTAGACACACTACACACTCTAGACACACTTGACACACTCTAGACACACTAGAGACACTCTAGACACACTCTAGACACACTCTATACACACTAGACACTCTAGACACACACTAGACACACGCTAGACACACTAGACACACTCTAGACACACTCTAGACACACTAGACACACTCTAGACCAGGGTTCTTCAATTCCGGTCCTGGAGGGCCGATACACTTCTGTTTTTTATTTCTACCTGGTAGTTAATTGCACTCACCTGGTGTTCCAGGTCTGAATTAGCGCCTGATTAGAAGGAGAGGATGAAAAACAGAGGTGT
Source organism: Coregonus lavaretus (assembly GCF_964263955.1). Classification (NCBI taxonomy): domain Eukaryota; kingdom Metazoa; phylum Chordata; class Actinopteri; order Salmoniformes; family Salmonidae; genus Coregonus; species Coregonus lavaretus. The sequence goes on along the minus strand of NC_139991.1, from coordinate 42,098,655 downwards.
TTCGGCCCTCCAGGACCGGAATTGAAGAACCCTGCTCTAGACACACTAGACACACACTATTCACACTCTAAACACACTCTAGACACACTAGAGACACTAGAGACACTGTAGACACACTTTAGACACACTCTAGACACACTAGACACACTCTAGACACTCTATACACACTCTAGACACACTAGACACACACTAGACACACTAGACACACTCTAGTCACACTCTATACATGTTAGACACACACTAGAGACACTAGACACACACTAGACCAGGGTTCTTCAATTCCGGTCCTGGAGGGCCGAAACACCTCTGTTTTTCATCCTCTCCTTCTTATCAGGGGCTAATTCAGACCTGGGACACCAGGTGAGTGCAATTAACTACCAGGTAGAAATAAAAACCAGAAGTGTTTCGGCCCTCCAGGACCGGAATTGAAGAACCCTGCACTAGACACTCTAGACACACAGTAGACACACTCTAGACACACTAGACACACTCAATACACACTCTAGACACCCGTTATCTACTAATCTTGCAGATTTAATTATGTCTAATTTGAGTCTGTGACATGTGACTTTGATATATGTGTCCATAAAAGAGACAGTAAGCATACACACTCTCCCTCCATTTCCTTCATTAATCACATGGACCAAGTTCAGGTGATTGGTGGTTGAGTGGAGCAGGGGCAGGGCAGGGCAGGGCTGTGAGATGGGTGGGGGGGAGGTGGGAGTCTGTTTCTCCCTCACCAGTCACCTCTAGTCAACATCTCTGTCTGCCTCCACATCCACCCTCATCCAATCTTTATACTGGCATATTCTACTATGAATAGCCCAATAATTACTATTGACACAAAGTAACGACAAACTATGAGCAGAGGTCCCTGCTGTCCAAACCTATGACCTCTGCTCCAATCACCCTTGAAGTATCAGAACTTCAATGGTTTAAAGGTGTTACTGTGGCTCCACAACACCAAGCGTATTACAGTGAGTAAAGAGATATCTGTGACGATTCTCACACTGACCAAAAAAATATGTCCAAAAGGCATCAGCGTCGGCCCATGCTTACTGAGATATAGCCTACAGTGTTGCCTGAAATATAATTTTAGGAAGGCCCATCTATGTGGTAGGCCTACCATTTGTAAAACACAACAAAAAAAAAGACGACCGGTCCGGACAGGACCAAAAAACGTTGGCGTTGGTCCGCACTTACTGGGGAGTAGCCTACTATTTCGGCCTGCAATGGAATTTTATGAACGTCCATCCATGTGGTAGGGCCACCATTTGTAAAACAGGCCATTGTATTGGCTTTATTAGTGCTGATTCCTGTGACTAATCAATTTGGCTATTTAAGATCTGAATATCAGCTACCAAACTTTATCAGGAGATATCTAGAGCCTATTTGCAATGTGTTTACACTGCGGGAAATGCAGAAGTATTTTCTTTTTCACTATCAGCTTGTAAAATAATTACGGATTCAAACTTGAAACCACTGATCATGACAATTTAGCCCATGGGATGAAACTCCTGGACAGAAGTTGTGAGTAGCCTGATGGTCCATCCCATATTGTCCATTTGACTTTGACCTGTCCTGTTTTTAGGATATGTTGTTGTTAACATGTCAGCACATTTTTTATTTGATTGGCCGCCATTTAGGTTAGGCTATTTGATCTGAGAATCCTGAATGATGTAAAACGTTTCCGTCTCATTACATTGTCATAAATTTTATCTCCAGCCTGTCGGCTACAGAAAAGGTCACATACTCTTTCTACCACATCCTACAGTATATCTGCTACATGATTTAAGGTAGATAATTTTTTTGACGGAATGTTGGTGGAGTGCCGCAGCAATGCGTCTCTCCAACAGCACCCTGGAGAGGCGCGCTGGAAATGGACCAGATAAATATTTAGCATCCCTGCCTTTGACAAAGTGGGCACTTCTTATCACAGGGCGGCATCAGCGCTCATCTAAAAAGCCCATATGCCACTGGTTGAGAAAAATTGTCATTGTTTTTGGGGAGAATTATGTGAGGTTTTATGTGTTGTTGTTGAAGGTGTGTCTTGGTCCGTTTCGCTCAGAAAATGCTGCCCTCGTCAATCTGCCTAATGAGCGGGCCGGCCCTGATCGTATGTGTGTTGTACATCTACAGGTGTTGTATGTCTACATCTGCAGTAAGATTACATTTTCATAAATCCTCTTGTTGTAGACTCATCTCCTGGTATTGTAATAAAGCTATCTACAGACATTTAAACAGGTGTCGATGGGTAACCTTTCATCAGTCTGTCTGGCTCATAATGGCAACAGTCTAACAGCAGATCATGTAGGAAAAGGTCAGATTACAGTGAGACAGACAGAGACCGTATGCTATTCTAGTCTTGATATTTACACTGTTAGATTAACTCAAGAGGACTAGGCAACACACAGTGTTGAAACCAGTAGTCTGATGCAAGTCACCCAAGACCAGGGTCAGTAATACCTCGACAGAGAGTGAATAATACTTGGAGAAAGTCTCAGTGGAAAATAACTGTACTATAAAAGATGGGCAAGACATTTTGGTTTAATGTATTTTAGTTTATGTATGAGAGGGAATACCAAAAGTTTAAAAGCCTCTACCAAAAAAACGAACATGAAAAGTGTTTCAAGGGTGTGTATTAAAAAAGGGAAAGAAAACCCAACCAGAGGGCATTGCGGCCTGCAGACAGACCCACATGTATCCATTTAGATGAGAGAATATTCAAACAATAGAAAAATATATCTATACTTACTGAATTAGACTAAACTGACTGCAATTAAGTCTACGTGTATTCACTAAAATAACAATTGAATTACAGTTACGTTTCACATTATCTTTGAATCATTTTTAAGTTGATGAGACTTTGCTTTTTCCTATTATAGCTCCCAACAGTGGTGGGTTATGGACCAAAACTATTTGAGGCCCGCTTTCATTAATCCATACAGGACTCGGGGCGTCTCCCTCTCCCACTGAGAGGGTACTCACCCTGCCTTCGCCCACATCAGGGACAGAGAACAAGACTGATGGCAGGAGGGATAGAAGGAGAAGGGAGAAAGAGGCGGATAGAACAGGAGAAGGCCAATTTGTGTGTTAGCCCCTGAAGCAGGACAGGCAGGCACTTAATTCAGTGGAAGCGCATCATTATACGCACCATTTACCAGATGCTCATTTAACATGCAATAATTAGATCACTCAGTTTGGGGAGAAAAGGAGTGAAGAAGTGGGCTACTTAAATGGAGTCCCTTTCCATAATATTAGCTACCCCCCACAGGGGCGATTGTCAAAACTGTTTGAGGGATTATTTATTTGGGGTGTTGAGGGAAAAAAAGGTAATGTATGCACTATGCTGGCTATTTGTGTTTTGGTCTTTGTTCCATTGTCTACATTTGTTCTCTGAGACTATCTTAGCATGAAGTTTGAACGGTGTGTTTTTATCTGATCTCTACAGTACAAACAAATTACAGTACTCCTTGTCCTTCTTTGACCTCTTTTATAAGAACATTTCTTTACCCTTTATACTTTCAATCTTGTGATTGCTGTAGTTATATAAAATGGTACTTTGGAGCAATAACGCTATAATGGAGTTATTATGGACTTCATATTGCTCCTGATAAATGGAAAAGCATTCCATCTCTTCGTGGAGGTTTCAATCTCAGTCCATTTATACATTTACATTTCAGTCATTTAGCAGACGCTCTTATCCAGAGCGACTTACTTAGTGAGTGCATACATTTTTCATACTGGCCCCCATGGGAATCGAACCCACAACCCTGGCATTGCAAGCGCCATGCTCTACCAACTGAGCTACAGGAGGCCTACATATAAATGGCCTAATATTCCTACTTACTAACTCCATCATGGAGCACACTGCTTGATACTGCCATGCACTCACAGTGGTGCTCTTGCTTTAGAATAGCAGTAAACTAAATTCAATTTAATCTGTTCAATTATATGTCATCCATTTCATATGAAATATAGTTTCGTCAGAGTTTCACTCAATCTCACCCAGTCAATCCAGAGACAGACATTGGGTCTACGGAACCACTAGATCCCCTATGAAGTGGAACCAAAGTCTTGCTGACCTCTATCTTCAGAAGCAGCTGTTGCCATGCCTTCGCTGAACATCCTATGCCTTTAGTAGAGCCTTTATGGAGATGTTAATGGAGTAATTTATGGAAGATATAAAAATTAAACAGGTCATCAAGAGTCCTCCAGCTTTCTCCCCAGCAGAGCCCAGTGTGTGTGCTGGGCTATGCTTCACTCCATTCAGCCGAGAGGAGAGGAGCCATTAAACCTTAGTGCCTTGGGTAGGGTTGGAGGAGAGGCGAGAAGGAGAGAAGAGGAGAGTGACGCATGTGAGGGGGTTAATGGGTTGAGGAAGACATGGTTCAGGATGCATTTATACTGTATGGTCCTAACAATGTCCCAGCATCAATGTCCTCATATGCTGCATAGAGATACAATATAGTGCTTCTGGTTTAGTAATGTTTGGTGCATTTGTGTTAAGGATCTACTTACTCAAGCACTGAATGGTGTACTATTCTGTATAGTATCCTCCATGCACCCAGGTGGTGTACTGTACAAAACTGCACTGATGGAATGATGCTAATGTATGTTTGATGGCCCATAGCTTACCCGCTCTGTATTGGGTAAAAAAATTGACCAAGTTGTGCACCAGAAAGGCTCCAATGGAGGGAAATTGGACCCTATGAACCTGTCTCCTGGCCCCAGCTATATTCCCTGTAGTTTTCTCCTCTATTAAAATTGTTAAGTACCCCTTCTGTCTCAATTGCATGGTATAACACCACTGGAACTATAGGAAAGGGGATCTCTTAGTGCCAAAGCACCCAGTAGACCTGAGATTGGCCTGCAGTTTGGTTTATGTTTGCCATTATATGTGACTGGCCATTTACACCAATTGCTATGTCTTTTAAACTTAGCAAATAAAAGGGACATTGTCTGTAATATCTGCATTTCTTTATTATGGTACTTTTGGATCGACACTTGGGATCGCTCCTGGGATATTTCATTTTGTTGGGAATTTTGGTTTATCGTTTTATTCTAACAAACAGCATTGCATGATACATTTGTTATTATGCCTGTGTGATGGTTTCTATTGCCCAGAAGCCATGCTGGGACCATAGCTGGGACCATAACAGAGCACTGTCATCAGGAGCGACAGGAAGGTAGCCACTGATTCACTTAGAAATGGAAAGCCCATTTTGTGAGTAATGCAGTCATTGTCATATTCACTAGCCGTGTCAGCCATAGATGATATAGCCATCTAATAACACAAAGAGCTTTTTTATTCCTGTGTCACTGGGATTGGCAGTTTCTGATTGGCTGGTTAGCCAGTTTTGGTCTGCAGATAAAATTAAACTACCCTCGACCATAATTTATAGATGCAATTTTACATGACAGTCGCAAGCCCATATTTGATGCCAATTTGAAGGCGTGTCTGTGTGTGTTCGCCCCTGTGTGTGTGCAGAATAAGTTACACAACATTTACACTAAAATATGATTTAAAAAGTGTTTTTCCCCCCTCCATATCTATCTTTTCAACAATAGGCCCTAAAACACTGCAATCTGATTATAATTCTCCCTCTGTTGTATTGTACAAATTAGTAACTAACCGCTCCCAGTCATATTGATCTAAGCAGAGACAAAAGGCATGCAGTATAGATATTGATTACCTGTCTCACCTATTAGTCAGAAGACATCAGTTGTCAAGGTCAGCTGCATAAACAAGTGCCCCCTAGCCCCTCCCCTTGGCCCCATGCTCCACTCCAGCCACTCTCCCTGACCACTTAAGACAAACATTAGCAGGACTGTAATCAAATCAAGAGTTAGTTTTACCATTGGTTCTGGCTTTTAGCAACAATTCATATGAATCCATGAATACTGTCTATAGACCCAATGGTCTTGGCAGTAATGCAGTCAATGGGTAGCCTGCTTATTCTGCATTTTCTGACACACATGAAAAGCATTGTCCATTGGGTAAAACAAACAAGAATGCACACATTTATTCTGCACTGTCAGATCTTGTAAGTGCAAGTTTTATTATATTGCCTCAATGGTGATCTTCACAATGTGTGTCGATTTTCCAGTATTTGACCTTTTGTTCTAGTTGAGGTTGCCTGAGGGTATTGCTTCATACAGTACAGGTACATCAGTAGAGACTTAGTTGAGGAGAGGCTGCTGACTTCTAAAGAGAAGCTGCTGAACCATGTGTGGATGGAGTGGGAATCTGAGGATGATGTGAGGAGCTGAGCTGAGGCCTCCCTGCTCTGGGTGCAGAGTGACACATCCTATGTGATCCATTAGATTTATGAGAAATTCTGCTTTGGTCTGAAATCAAAGAGGAGGAAATTGGCTGGAATATGTGTGAGGCAGAACATCCATTCATCATCTCCAGATAAAATAGAATCTCCCCGGCAGGCTGTAATATTTTAAAGGCACATTGATGGCTAGCAGGGCTGGCAGAGAGGCTGTGCACAGCGGGTGTCTAAAAGCAGGGGCCATGGTATTATTATGTTATGATGCTACAATGTGATGTCATCTCAGGTAAGAATTTTATTAAAACATCTGTATGTACCTTAATAATGTTTCGTTACATAAAGAGACATTACAATGTTAATACAGTTACATTGCTATTTGTCAAGAATTTGAGTGAGATATGATAGAATATGAGCCAGCTGTCAGAAAATGGTTCCAATATCTAGAATGTCTTTCAATGACAGTTATCCTTCCAACAACTTCTGAGGAAAGAAATCATAATGGTGTTATAATGTCAACTATCTAAAAGCACATTAAATGAAAAAGAACGTGATTTGAATGACTCTGACATTAACAGGATGGCTTAGAATAAGGTGTGAAAGTATGTTTTGTACTTTGGGCCCCCCTACAGAGATCCGCCTCCTTGGCCCAAGGGTTCCCATTACCTAAATCAGCTCCATTAGCCTTTCTCTGTGGGGACCGCCGGGCTGCCTGAACCAAACCCACAAAACCCGCTCGCACACTTGGAAACAGCTTTCATAACGCCATCTCTCTTTTGCCCTCCAGTTTTCTCTCTGATTTACATACAAATTGATCTTGAGGTAAATCAGATGTCACTTTTCTCCGGGTCATGGGGAACACGCTGAGATAATGAAATCAGGGTCCGATGAGTGCTACGCTACCACGGCGACCAGATGGGTCTCTCTGTTAATGTGTTTTTGTGTGTGTGTGTGTCTGTTATTTACTTTCTCTATGAAGGAGCGATTCATGTGTGATCATTCATTTGACAATGTTGTTTAGAGTACATGGCTCTTCTGAATGAGTCTGTGATTGGTTTGATGGGGGCTGTGATTACCTGGGTCTGCATGCCAGGATGCATTTCCTTCTAGACCAGCAGCATCCATACATGGAAAGCCCTCATATTCCCTACACACATATTACTGTAGGTTTAGAAATTGTCTACGAATACACGTTTTTCTTACCTACAATTTATTCTGACAATTGAAGCAGTTGCACATTCAGAGGACAGTTGTCCAATAGAGTTGAGTATATTTCTATGACTAGAAAAAAGCCACTATTGACTAGATTGTAATGACATGCGACTCCCCCCTCCAGAGAGTGAGAGAGGCAGGAACGCATGCAGAGGGAGGGTCCAAGGCCCAGGGTAGTACACCGAGAGGGAAAAGAACTGAACGGACCATCGCACCCTATTAATGTTGTCACTGGGAAATGAATAAGCAGAGAAATGAGACATGTTTCTCTAATGGAACAGACTGGTAATGTGGGGAGTCGTGTGTGACTGCATGGGGTGGTGTAGTTGTAAGCACTAATATGTGTTGATGAAAGGCAAAAATAACTCCCCAAAGTTCATTATGTCAGCGATTTCTTTAACTAAAAGCCAGTGTGTGCATGTGCTCTATAAATTACGCACTGCATGTCCTTATGGAGAATAATATTAGTAATGTCATGCTTTTTAAGTGAGGTTTACCTACTGTGGCAGCAGCATCAGCAGAGGTTAGCTATTATGGGCTTAGATGAGTGGTTCTCCTCTACACTCCCCTCGCCTCATACAAATCTAATTGACCGGGTATGAGAAGGTAGTCCCAAGCTCTCAGTCATTGGGGGAATTGCTAATTGTGAGAAATTACAGATCCTTTGTTTAGTTATTCACCTTTTTTAAAAGGTTTGACCAGAGTACCCAATAGAGGAAGAAAAAGGTATAGTGAGCTAAGGAGTAATCTGTGACAGGTTTGAAATGGGACAGTGCCATTGTTCACTCCCCAGCTCTATACTGTACACTATTGTAATATTTGTTAAATAACTTCAGTATGAATGAGCCAGTGCCCAAGTATTGTAATTCCAGCTGTCATGCCCCATTCAAAGAGAGGGTGAAAAATGACTGGCATGCTGGTGTCTTCACTCTGTTCCAGGACCGGGCTCTGCAGTACCACCTTAACAGTTGTCTACTCTACTTTTTCATTTGTAAAAATAAATCCAATCACTCAGTTCTGATTGGATTTGAAATTAGAACATTGTATTACCTGACGAATAATTAAAGATTCCAAAAAGATACTGGCAACCGCAGTGAGACATTGTCTATATGATGCTTGGGTTGCCATATTTTGCCATTTAGAGTAATTCTCTAAAGGTCATCCTCCTCCTTGTAATGTCCCAGTGCAGTATGTCTTTCTCTATCATAACTCTGTCATCAGAGGGTATAAAGAGATCTTATAATGGGGCAGTAGTGGTAGTCTCAGTGGGCTGTCTATGGCCAGTGAGTCAAATCTTTGGCATGATGAGGGACATAAATCAATGGGACAATAACCTGGATGGCCCGGGCCTCTCACTACCCAAGGGGCACCACTTGGAATTGATAAAGCTGGGGACTGACAAGCCCAGAGCAAATAACAGCACAGTCTGGTCAAGATAAATGTAACACAAATTGTCCTGTTTAATTGGGTTCATGATCTGTGGACCTAAGTGTCAGGTGCTCCCAGTAAAAAGGCCTGACAGATGGAACGCACAGATCTCCCAGCGCCAGTCAATGCTATTAGAAAGATTAAAAAATACTGGAGGTGTCAGGGAAAAGGAGATTGAGTTACTGCCAGGTCTTGTAGGCTACTCTACTACCTGGGTGTGAAACTGCTCACTACTGCCTCTATTATGGATCGATCTCATTTACGACACCTGGTCCGGGCTGGGGACCTCTGGAAGGAGTCTCCTAGCTGTGCTGCACAGCCAGTCACTATACTGGCAGTGTCAGCTCTCTCTCTCTCTCTCTCTCTCTCTCTCTCTCTCTCTCTCTCTCTCTCTCTCTCTCTCTCTCTCTCTCTCTCTCTCTCTCTCTCTCTCTCTCTCTCTCTCTCTCTCTCTCTCTCTCTCTCTCTCTCTCTCTCTCTCTCTCTCTCTCTCTCTCTCTCTCTCTCTCTCTCTCTCTCTCTCTCTCTCTCTCTCTAAGATGTCGCATTACCCACGTGTTTTCTGGCTCCGGCCCAACCCATCGGTTTCTGGGACCAATCAGATTATCTAGAACGTATTTCCATTCTAGAAATCGTAGGGGAGGTACTCAGATCCAGACTCATTGCTGAAGAGAAGCTAACATCCGTGGGCGTGGCGTAGCTTTTGGCTGGGGCAAGGAGTTTGGGTAGCTGGCAAATACGCTGCTGCTATTGTCTATTATCTATCCTGTTGCCTAATAACTTTACCCCTACTATATGTACAGTTGAAGTCGGAAGTTTACATACACTTAGGCTGGAGTCATTCAAACTCGTTTTTAAACCACTCCACAAATTTATTGTTAACTAACCATAGTTTTGGCAAGTCGGTTAGGACATCTACTTTGTGCATGACACAAGTAATTTTTCCAACAATTGTTTACAGACAGATTATTTCACTTATAATTCACTGTATCACAATTCCAGTGGGTCAGAAGTTTACATACACTAAGTTGACTGTGCCTTTAAACAGCTTGGAAAATTCCAGAAAAATATGTAATGGCTTTAGAAGCTTCTGATAGGCTATTTGACATCATGTAAGTCAATTGGAGGTGTACCTGTGGATGTATTTCAAGGCCTACCTTCAAACTCAGTGCCTCTTTGCTTGACATCATGTGAAAATCAAAAGAAATCAGCCAAGACCTCAGAAAATAAATTGTAGACCTCCACAAGTCTGGTTCATCCTTGGGAGCAATTTCCAAATGCCTGAAGGTACCACGTTCATCTGTACAAACAACAGTACGCAAGTATAAACACCATGGGACCACGCAGCCATCATATCGCTCAGGAAGGAGACGCGTTCTGTCTCCTAGAGATGAACGTACTTTGGTGCGAAAAGAGCAAATCAATCCCATAACAACAGCGAAGGACCTTGTGAAGATGCTGGAGGAAACAGGTACAAAAGTATCTATATCCACAGTAAAACGAGTCCTATATCGACATAACCTGAAAGGCCGCTCAGCAAGGAAGAAGCCACTGCTCCAAAACAGCCATAAAAAAGCCAGACTACGGTTTGCAACTGCACATGTGGACAAAGATCGTACTTTTTGGAGAAATGTCCTCTGGTCTGATTAAACAAAAATAGAACTGTTTAGCCATAATGACCATTGTTATGTTTGGAGGGAAAAGGGGGTGCTCGCAAGCCGAAGAACACCATCCCAACCGTGAAGCACGGGGGTGGCAGCATAATTTTTTGTGTGTTTATTTTTTATTTTTTTAATCTTTTTTTTTTTAGTCATTTAGCAGACGCTCTTATCCAGAGCAATTAGGGTTAAGTGCCTTGCTTAAGGGCACATCGACAGATTTTTCACCTAGTCAGCTCAGGGATTAGAACCAGCGACCTTTCGGTTACTGGCACAACGCTCTTACCCACTAAGCTACCTGCCGCCCCATCATGCTGTGGGGGTGCTTTGCTGCAGGAGGGACTGGTGCACTTCAAAAAATAGATGGCATCATGAGGAAGGAAATGATGTGGATATATTGAAGCAACATCTCAAGACATTAGTCAGGAAGTTAAAGCTTCGTCGCAAATGGGTCTTCCAAATGGACAATGACCCCAAGCATACTTCCAAAGTTGTGGCAAAATGGCTTAAGGACAACAAAGTCAAGGTATTGGAGTGGCCATCACAAAGCACTGACCTCAATCCTATAGAAAATGTGTGGGCAGAACTGAAAAAGCGTGTGCGAGCAAGCAGGCCTACAAACCTGACTCAGTTACACCAGCTCTGTCAGGAGGAATGGGCCAAAATTCACCCAACTTATTGTGGGAAGCTTGTGGAAGGCTACCCGAAACGTTTGACCCAAGTTAAACAATTTAAAGGCAATGCTACCAAATACTAATTGAGTGTATGTAAACTTCTGACCCACTGGGAATGTGATGAAAGAAATAAAAGCTGAAATAAATCATTCTCTCTACTATTATTCTATTATTTCACATTCTTAAAATAAAGTGGTGATCCTAACTGACCTAAGACAGGGAATTTGTACTAGGATTAAATATCAGGAATTGTGAAAAACTGAGTTTAAACGTATTTGGCTAAGGTGTATGTAAACCTTCGACTTCAACTATGCATAGCTACCTCAATTAGCACATACCCCAGCACATCGACTCGGTACTGGTACTCTCTGTACTGTATATAGCCATGTTATTTTTACTCGTTATTGTTATTCGTTATTCATTATGTATTTATTCCTCCTGCCACTATTTCTCTTTTTTTTTTAAATGTTTTATCTTTAACTCTGCATTGTTGGTAAAGGACCTGTAAGCATTTCACTGTTAGTCTACACCTGTTGTTTACGAAGCATGTGACAAATAACATTTGATTTTGATATCATTCATCAAAATGTACATCGGACTGAATAGGTAAGTAACCAAATTAACATCAAGATATTTAGTTGTTAAGAACATTGATACAATAAAGGCAACAAATAATCTGTGGTGGTGCAAGGTATCTTCCACTATGCAGGGATTATCTACTTGTGTTGTATTTGTGTACATTTGTTTCTCATGAATGCACTGGCATTTTGACTAGACTGTGTTCCTTCTGACGCTGAAACTGCAATTAAGGTCTGTGATGATGTGATGCTGTGCAGCCATGCGACACAGAAAGTAAAATGATTCCTGCCTGAACAGTGACTCCTACTGGTATATGAGGGGTAATGCACTTCAGTGAGAACAAGTCTACCATCCAGATGCCTACCTCTATCTACCCTGCTTAGCAAACAAGCTGTGTTCGATTCAGCTGAGCAATCATGTCAACAAATGTAGATATTGATCAGCTTCCCTACTCATTTCCATACTTATTTTTCATGCAACAGTTTCCTGTGTGTGTCAAGAATGGTCCACTACCCAAAGGACATCCAGCCAACTTGACACAACTGTGGAACACTTTCGTAGAGTCCATGCATATTGTAGAGTACATGTTCTGATGGCAAAAGGGACTTAACTCAATGTTAGGAAGGTGTTCCTAATGTTTGGTATACTCTGCTCATATACCAGTAGGAATATGTGGAATTGTCAATGAAATTTCAACGTATACATAGTTCTGATGATTATCAGCAAAAACTCTGATCTGATTGGTCAAAAGACCAATTATTGGCAAAAGATCGGAATTGCCTGTGTAAACGCAGCCAGAGACACACACATCTAGTCAGTTCAGTCAAACGCATCAGAATCACCTGAAAAAAACTGACAGAACACCCTTACTGACCGGGGAAACTTTACAGATGTAGGATATGAAAGAGACCGATGGAACCATCCACTCACACCAAATCAGAGGTCAAATCAAATGTATATAATGCAAACAGTCAAATTACAAATACAGTAAGATTTGATAATGATGGATTGATTATAAATGTTTAATATGTGATTTGATTTAAATCAGTAACTGATGTGAGAACCCAATTATACTAATCCATTACGTGTCCAGCTCCTGGTGGTGCAGTCTGAGTAATGGTTTGGTAGATAGCAGATGGTGTGGCTGCCAGAATGTGAATGTGATTTTTGATTATGATTCATTTTGAGATGGAAATTAAATCTATTTTCCTGTGCCACTCATACTCCGCCTCACTGTGCTGGCTGTGGAGAGAAGTTCATCTATAATTGCCACACCATGTGCACAAACACACACACAGACAGACACACACACACAGACACACACAGAAAGACACACACAGACAGACACACACGTACTGCACACCAGCCATACCTCCCCTGAGGCCAAGCTCAAATGTCAGTTTTACTCAACACCCCCACCCTCATATACAGTGGGGAGAACAAGTATTTGATACACTGCCGATTTTGCAGGTTTTCCTACTTACAAAGCATGTAGAGGTCTGCAATTTTTTATCATAGGTACACTTCAACTGTGAGAGACGGAATCTAAAACAAAAATCCAGAAAATCACATAGTATGATTTGTAAGTAATTAATTTGCATTTTATTGCATGACATAAGTATTTGATACATCAGAAAAGCAGAACTTAATATTTGGTACAGAAACCTTTGTTTGCAATTACAGAGATCATACGTTTCCTGTAGGTCTTGACCAGGTTTGCACACACTGCAGCAGGGATTTTGGCCCACTCCTCCATACAGACCTTCTCCAGATCCTTCAGGTTTCGGGGCTGTCGCTGGGCAATACGGACTTTCAGCTCCCTCCAAATATTTTCTATTGGGTTCAGGTCTGGAGACTGGCTAGGCCACTCCAGGACCTTGAGATGCTTCTTACGGAGCCACTCCTTAGTTGCCCTGGCTGTGTGTTTCGGGTCGTAATCATGCTGGAAGACCCAGCCACGACTCATCTTCAATGCTCTTACTGAGGGAAGGAGGTTGTTGGCCAAGATCTCGCGATACATGGCCCCATCCATCCTCCCCTCAATATGGTGCAGTCGTCCTGTCCCCTTTGCAGAAAAGCATCCCCAAAGAATGATGTTTCCACCTCCATGCTTCACGGTTGGGATGGTGTTCTTGGGGTTGTACTCATCCTTCTTCTTCCTCCAAACACGACGAGTGGAGTTTAGACCAAAAAGCTCTATTTTTGTCTCATCAGACCACATGACCTTCTCCCATTCCTCCTCTGGATCATCCAGATGGTCATTGGCAAACTTCAGACGGACCTGGACATGCGCTGGCTTGAGCAGGGGGACCTTGCGTGCGCTGCAGGATTTTAATCCATGACGGTGTAGTGTGTTACTAATGGTTTTCTTTGAGACTGTGGTCCCAGCTCTCTTCAGGTCATTGACCAGGTCCTGCTGTGTAGTTCTGGGCTGATCCCTCACCTTCCTCATGATCATTGATGCCCCATGAGGTGAGATCTTGCATGGAGCCCCAGACCGAGGGTGATTGACCGTCATCTTGAACTTCTTCCATTTTCTAATAATTGCGCCAACAGTTGTTGGCTTCTCACCAAGCTGCTTGCCTATTGTCCTGTAGCCCATCCTAGCCTTGTGCAGGTCTACAATTTTATCCCTGATGTCCTTACACAGCTTTCTGGTCTTGGCCATTGTGGAGAGGTTGGAGACTGTTTGATTGAGTGTGTGGACAGGTGTCTTTTATACAGATAACAAGTTCAAACAGGTGCAGTTAATACAGGTAATGAGTGGAGAACAGGAGGGCTTCTTAAAGAAGAGCCGGAATTCTTACTGGTTGGTAGGTGATCAAATACTTATGTCATGCAATAAAATGCAAAATAATTACTTAAAAATCATACAATGTGATTTTCTGGATTTTTGTTTTAGATTCCGTCTCTCACAGTTGAAATTACAGACCTCTACATGCTTTGTAAGTAGGAAAACCTGCAAAATCAGCAGTGTATCAAATACTTGTTCTCCCCACTGTATATCTCTCTTTCTCTCTCTCTTTCTCTCTCTTTTTCTCACCATCTCTCTCTTACTCACTTACGTACCGACGCATACACACATACACAGACACACACACGCATACACGCATACATGTACGCAGGGTCCTGGGGGTGAACAGTGGAACATGATACAGAGATCGCTACCCACTGATGTCTGATAACTGTGTGCAAAGGTCATTTGTCCCCCGCCTCACCCAGCCTTATCGTAAATCATTCTGGAATCACCATGATGAGTATTCATGGAGGCAGCAGACCAGTACCCAGACTCCCTCAGTCTTGTCTCCCATAACACAGGCAGATGTGTACAATAAATAACCCCCCTTTGTGACCATTTCATCCATTACACTCATGAGTATGTTCCACACTGACACACCGCCCGTCAACCCTGCCTCCGACTGTCTCCCTCTCTCTCCATCCTCAAGCCTCTTCCCATTTGAGGGTGTTGGCTATGGTTCATGCTGTCTTTATTTGTCTCAAGGCCCTCGTTATTGTTGATGGAAGATTAGCAGACTGCTGCAGTCATACGTTTTATTTCATTTCTATTTGATTGTAGTGTGTTTTATTAACCTATCCTTGAGCTAAAAAAACATAGCTAGACAGTGAAGGAGAGCTGCCCTTCAGAAAGCGTATTTGAAAAACATCCTCCCCTACAAAATCAAACCAAACCCAAACCTTCCTGGTATCCCTGCACCATGTATCCATTCCTCTAATCTCTGTCACTTACCAAGAAGCAGTAAAGGCATGCAACCCAAGTCTCTTTGGGGTTGACACCTTCTCATGCAGATTGAGGGTGTGAGAATGTACTATATGTCCGTGTGTGTGTGTGTGTGTTTGTGAATGTGTGTGTGAGCGTGTGTGAGGGAAAGAGAGAGCGGCAGGTTTGGACCCTGAGGCGATGACAGAGCGATCAAACTCTACGTGTCAAATATAAATTGCATTGAGCTTTTTTCGTCTTCGACTCATGGCTCTGTGGCGGCAGGGGACATTTTATACCAACTGAAAATACTGCTCAGGTCGGCAGAATATTAGAAAAACTGGGAATGTGGAAATTAACAGACTTATGTGTTTGAAAACTGCAATCCTCTGGGAATGTGCATTTCCCATTTCCCAAAAGACATTCCAGAGACCCCGACATTAATTTCAATATTTTCTACCCTCATGGTAAATTGCATGATAATGGAAATAATACTAAGTCTGAAATAAAATGTTGCTGGTAATGAAGCAAATTATTATATTTCCAATATTATGGCATTAGCTCATTCAAATAAGATAATGCACTTTTACAGTAACCTAGAATTACACCTACTAATCCTCCCAACTACAGTAGGCGAAGGGGCAGCCTTGTGTTGTTGTCTAAAGCTCGACCCCATTTCCACATTTCAATTCTTCAAAGTTGCATAAATTCTAAATTAATTTCATAAAGGGACGTGTTGTCTTCAGTGGCCATCTGGCCAGAAGTCATGTTTATAAATGGACCTCGAGACACTTGACTTTTGAGTTACCAGCCGTGATTACTCTCTTGGCCCAATGCAATATTCATGTATTAGCCTGGGCGTTCATTAGGCTACTTTCTCTCCTCTCCTTTCCTTGTGCTGCTCTCAGTAATTGAAATTTCTGAAGTGTGGCATGTTTAATAATGGAATTAATTTCCCATGGAAAGTGTGTGAGATTGACAATGCAGGGTGAGTAGAGGCGGGAAGCAGCTGTTTTTTTTAAGGGAAGAAAATGGCAGACTGTGAGTTAATGTGCCATGTAGTAGGGTGCATAGATTTCTAATAATATCAAGGACTGGTTTTATTTAGCTCTACTCTTGTTTTCACCTAATGCATGGAATTATTTCATACAATACTGCCCATGAAGATCAGATGTCCATAACTGATTTGAAATTAATAGGATGCAGCTGAGTGATCCATAAAGCAGTTTGAGATTAAAATGTTCCATCTCGGCACTGTGAATATGTGTACTACAGTGCCTTTGGAAAGTATTCAGAGTCCTTCACTTTTTCCACATTTTGTTATGTTACAGCCTTATTCTAAAATGGATTAAATCGTTTTTCCCCCTTATCAATGTACACACAATACCCCATAATGACAAAGCAAAAACAGGTTTTTAGAAATTGTAGCAAATGTATGAACAAAAAAAACTGAAATATGACATTTACATTAAGTATTCAGACCCTTTACTCAGTACTTTGTTGAATTACCTTTGGCAGGGATTACAGCCTTGAGTCTTCTTGGGTATGACGCAACAAGCTTGGCACACCTGCATTTGGGGAGTTTCTCCCATTCTTCTCTGCAGATCCTCTCAGGCTCTGTCAGATTGGATGGGGAGCGTTGCTGCACAGCTATTTTCAGGTCTCTCCAGAGATGTTCAATCGGGTTCAAGTACGGGCTCTGGCTGGGCCACTCAAGGACATTCAGAGACTTGTCCCAAAGCCACTCCTGTGTTGTCTTGGCAGTGTGCTTAGGGTCGTTGTCCTGTTGGAAGGTGAACCTTCACCCCAGTCTGAGGTCCTGAGCGCTCTGAAGCAGGTTTTCATCAACAATCTCTCTGTACTTTGCTCCGTTCATCTTCACCTCGATCCTGACTAGTCTCCCAGTACCTGCCGCTGAATAACATCCCCACAGCATGATGTGGGGACCACATGCTTCACCTTAGGGATGATATTGGCCAGGTGATGAGCGGTGCCTGGTTTCCTCCAGACGTGACGTTTGGCATTCAGGCCAAAGAGTTCAATCTTGGTTTCATCAGACCAGAGAATCTTGTTTCTCATGGTCTGAGAGTCCTTTAGGTGCCTTTTGGCAAACTCCAAGTAGGCTGTCATGTGCCTTTTACTGAAGAGTAGCTTCCGTCTGGCCACTCTACGGTAAAGGCCTGATTGGTGGAGTGCTGCAGAGATTGTTATCCTTCTGGAAGGTTCTTCCATCTCCACAGAGGAACTCTGGAGCTCTGTCAGACTGACCATCAGGTTCTTGATAACCTCTCTGACCAAGGCCCTTCTCCCCCGATTGCTCAGTTTGGCCGGGCAGCCAGCTCTAGGAAGAGTCTTGGTGTTTCCAAACTTCTTCAATTTAAGAATGATGGAGGCCACTGTGTTCTTGGGGACCTAAAATGCTGCAGAAATGTTTTGGTACCCTTCCCCAGATCTGTGCCTCGACACAATCCTGTCTCAGAGCTTATATAAATAGGTGTGTGCCTTGCCAAATCATGTCCAATCAAGTGAATTTACCACAGGTGGACTCCAATCAAGTTGTAGAAACATCTCAAGGATGATCAATGGAATCAGGATGCACTTGAGCTCAATTTCGAGCCTCATGTTTTTGCTTTGTCATTATGGGGTATTGTGTGTAGATAATTTCATCAATTTTAGAATAAGGCTGTAACGTAACAAAATGTGGAAAAAGTGAAGGGGTCTGAATACTTTCCGAAGGCACGGTATATCAGGAACAGTCATATTACAGAGCGGATTAACTACATCAATAGTGGAGAGTCAAAGAATGAATGTCATGGTGATTTTTTTTAATCATACAAGAGGTAGAGAGGGAGAGAGACAGAGGGAGAGAGAATTAGGATGTGATACAGAGTAGAATATGCAAAGTGATTTTTTAAAAGTGCTGATAAATGGACCAGAAGGAGGAAGGGGATTCCCAGCTGCTTGTTAGGAGGTAATGATCAAACTGGGTTGACCTCTGAGGCAGTTAATGCGGAGCAGACTTCGGCATCCAGCGAGCTGGCCCGGGTGTAAATGACGGACAGATCATCACAGACAGCGAACAAAAGCCTGCAGCTCTCAGACCAGACCTGCTCAGCATGGCCACTCACTCACCACGCTGGGGAGACAGGGAACAAAATCTGCATCCCACTTCACTGGCACATGTTTTGATCGAATAGAAAAGATGATGGCGCTATTCTCTCTCTCTCTCTCTCTCTCTCTCTCTCTCTCTCTCTCTCTCTCTCTCTCTCTCTCTCTCTCTCTCTCTCTCTCTCTCTCTCTCTCTCTCTCTCTCTCTCTCTCTCTCTCTCTCTCTCTCTCTCTCTCTCTCTCTCTCTCTCTCTCTCTCTCTCTCTCTCTCTCTCTCTCTCTCTCTCTCTCTCTCTCTCTCTCTCTCTCTCTCTCTCTCTCTCTCTCTCTCTCTCTCTCTCTCTCTCTCTCTCTCTCTCTCTCTCTTTGGGAGTGGTGTGTTTTATAATACACTCCTTTTGTTCACCATCATCTTTCTCCTTGGTTAGCACTCTACCTCCCCTTTCTTCTTTTTCCAAACCTGTATATCATTCTTCCCCCTGTCTCTCTCCATCTCCTGCTATCCCCCCATTAATATGTTTATCCTTTCTCTCCTCCTCCTCTCTCTGTCTCTACCACCTGTTGTGTGGAGCTGTCTTGCTGTCCCTGCAGGCTGGCCGTGGGGGTGGTAGTGGCAGTATGGAGCAGAGATAGAGTGGGCTCCAGCTGGGTGATGTGTACACACATGCTGCAGCAGCCAAGCCATAGACATATTAGGCTAATGAAATGTGCACAGGCTGTAATTATGGTAATAGGAGGGCAGCTCCTTCAAGAAGGAAGGCCTGGAGAGAAGACACTGTACTGTACAGGCAACCAGGCAGAATGAGAGGAGGAAGACAGGGAGAAAGAGTTGACAAAGAGAAGGATAAGCCGTCAAGCAAATCTATTTAGTTTGAGAAAAATCTAAAGGTATTACATCCACTAATGTGGATCAATGTTAATGCTAATTGCATCATGTCAAGAATCTTATTATCTTTTCTGTAGAGTTTTTGTATTGTTTTTGTTCATTTACTTCACTGTCACCTTTCCCTTAAGATCTGATCTGCAGTCTGTCTATAAACGCATTAAGAAGAGCATCCCACATCTGTCAACATATCACTTATTTTAGAGACGGCTAATGCTACTGAGATTTGTCAACACATGATCACATTCCCTCCTACAGCAGGCTCTGTGCTTGTCAAAGAGACTACCCACCCACACATTTTCCAATAGTTCCGTAATGAAGAAAATAAATAATGTTTCTTAAAGTTGTAAAATGATCTACATATGGAAGAGGAAGAAAGTGAGAGAGAGAGAGAGACAGACAGACAGACAGACAGACAGACAGACAGACAGACAGACAGACAGACAGACAGACAGACAGACAGACAGACAGACAGACAGACAGACAGACAGACAGACAGACAGACAGACAGACAGACAGACAGACAGACAGACAGACAGACAGACAGATAGATAGATAGATAGATAGATAGATAGATAGATAGATAGATAGATAGATAGAGAGAGAGAGAGAGAGAGAGAGAGAGAGAGAGAGAAGGATAGAGAGAGAGAGAGAGAGAGAGAGAGAGAGAGAGAGAGAGAGAGAGAGAGAGAGAGAGAGAGAGAGAGCGAGAGAGAGAGAGAGAGAGAGGAGGTGAAATGATCGCCAAATGGAAGAGGAAGAAAATGAAAGTGATGGGGAGAGAGAAAAAAAAGAGAGAGAGAGAGGAGAGAGAGTGTAGTCTACTGTACATTCTGAGGTAAGTCAGCTGCATTCTAATACGTGATGATAACATCTCCTGAAGTGTCAAGTCCATTTCCATTTAAAGTGCTTGCTTAAACACCCATGAAGAAGAGCTCTCTGTCTGCCTGCCACGCATACAGCTGATGACTGGGGAGTCTCTTAGGACCCTGTAGCTATGAGACTCTCACCTCTCCTTCCTCCTCTTATTCTGCAGGAGACCTCCATCATTGACAGGCAAACATTGTGTTAAGAAGGTGCAGGAGAGCCTTCTTAACACAATGTATGTCAATCATGGCGGAATAATAGCAATGTCCCTGAAAACTACATAATTTAGATATGTGTTGTGAAATGTGTTGGAAAATGCCCCAAAAAACACACAAGCAACACTAATTGTGGGCATGTGAATGAAGGCTCTATTTGTAGAATACTAAGAAGCAGAAGTAAAAGTTGGTAAGCAGCAGCTACATTGACATGTGTTGGCGAAGGGTGTAAATTACATCAACAGTGACGTTTTTAGGATGAGGCTGGCTGCCTGCCATTGGCATGATGAAAATACAGCACTGTTGTTTGCCTTTGTGTTTGGCCTCTTTGTCTTTGTCATGAGAGTGCCCTCACCTAGCGCCAAATAACAGCCAGTAAACAACATGAATGATGTGTCGCGTACCACGGCCGCCCTTAACGCAGATTTATTAAATCACACTTTTCAGCCACACATCAGCTTTCTCCTTTGATTCATTCCCGTTAATGAGTTTGCTGATGTAGAATGGCGTGGTAAAATGAAAAGGTAAAGACAAGCAAGCTAGAGAGGCATAAATAAGTCTAGATGCTGGAGGAATAATGACAGGAGTTTAATGTCCAATTAGATTAAAAGGCTCGGAGACACAAAGGCAGGATGTAGGCTCTGGTGAGTATGCTGCTCAATGAACCTCGGAGCGACATTGATTAATGCTAAACGGATCTATTACTCCCATCAGCAGAGTCCTGATCAACAGCTCTGGCTGCCATCTCTCGCACTGCCATATCCTGACTGTGTGTGTGTGTGTGTGTGTGTGTGTGTGTGTGTGTGTGTGTGTGTGTGTGCATGTGTGCACTCATCCTCACCCCTTAGTGAGTTATGGTATTAAGAGAGCTGGCGAAATGATGTCCAAAGTATCCATGAAGGTTATAACCATTCTCAAGGGCAGCCAACTGATTATTTATTCACCATTTGTTTTTGCTTATTAATTTTATTCATAAACTAAAAAGCAAGCTAAGCCAAGCTGGTTATACAATCTATTACTTTTGACATATGAGTTTCATAAAACACTTAGTTATCTTCCCATGAGAGCTCAGAACATCTTTCTATCAATCAGTGCTAAGGGTGGCTGCCTTCTTCTCAAAGGAAGGACTTAAAGACAGTTTAGTGGGTTTTCTGTCCATCTGCACAGTGCACTTTACACTCTCACAGGCTTCCTAAAAGGCTTAGAAGTAAGGAGTTGAACTTCCTTAGAGCAAGTTTGGAGCAACAGAGGAGCCATTCATGAGCCAATCCTATCCTCCCCTGACCTAAGAGGGAGGAAACTCCCCTACTGTTGTTCATTAGGCCGGTCACAGAGCTGCATGCCATGCTTCCTCTCTTTACACCATGACTGATAGAGTGATGAGTGATCTCCCTCCTCTGGCGAGGCCTGTCAACACCTCTGACACATCAGACAGGCCAGACCACCTCCTCTCCCTACCCTCTCCCAGGCAACCCAGAGGATGTGGTTTACAGGGACCAGATCAAACACACACATATCCCTACAAGCTGTAATGAGTTGTCTCCCTAAGAAGACAGAGCAGAGAGCTCCCAACAAACGAAAATTGAAAGTTCCCAGAACATTTGTTTGGTTGTGGCAAATGTTCTCATACCACAAGAACTGTCCAGTTATGCTGATGATTATACAATGTTTGTATAAAACATTGTCCTGAAATTGCAAGAACATTCCCAGAAAACATTTAGTCTGTTCTTTAAAGGTTCCCAGAATGTTTCATTAGGTTGTGGGAACAGTCTGGTGGGAACATTATGGGGACATCACAAAATACATGTTCCCAAAACACAAAACTGTCCAGTTGTGTAGATGATTATACAACATCACCTGATGTTACAAGAACATTCCCAGAATATATTTGTTATGTTCTTTAATAGTTCCTAACACATTTCTTTAGTTTGTGGTAACATTATAGGGACATGACAAGAAATAGGTTCCCAAAACACTAAAACTGTCCAATTGTGCTGACATTCAGATAATGTTTGTATCAGGGTGCACAAAACATTCCTTTGATGGTACAATAATGTTCACAGAACAGCCGTTCTGAGTTCTTTAAAGGTTCCCAGTAAAATGTTTAATTAGGTTGTGGGAACAGTGTGGGTACATTAAAGTCGTGGTCAAAAGTTTTGAGAATGACACAAATACCAATTTTCACAAAGTCTGCTGCCTCAGATTTGATGATGTCAATTTGCATATACTCCAGAATGTCATGAAGAGTGATCAGATGCATTGCAATTAATTGCAAAGTCCCTCTTTGCCATGAAAATGAACTTAATCCCCAAAAAACATTTCCACTGCATTTCAGCCCTGCCACAGAAGGACCAGCTGCCATCATGTCAGTGATTCTCTCGTTAACACAGGTGAGAGTGTTGACGAGGACAAGGCTGGAGATCACTATGTCATGATGATTGAGTTAGAATAACAGACTGGAAGCTTTAAAAGGAGGGTGGTGCTTGAAATTATTGTTCGTCCTCTGTTAACCATGGTTACCTGCAAGGAAACACGTGCCGTCATCATTGCTTTGCACAAAAAGGGCTTCACAGTCAATGATATTGCTGCTAGTAACATTGCATCTAAATCAACCATTTATTGGATCATCAAGAACTTCAAGGAGAGAGGCTCAATTGTTGTGAAGAAGGCGTCAGGGCGCCCAAGAAAGTCCAGCAAGCGCGAGGACCGTCTCCTAAAGTTGATTCAGCTGCGGGATCGGGGAACCACCAGTGCAGAGCTTACTCAGGAATGGCAGCAGGCAGGTGTGAGTGCATCTGCATGCACAGTGAGGCAAAGACTTTTGGAGGATGGCCTGGTGTCAAGAAGGGCAGCAAAGAAGCCCCTTCTCTCCAGGAAAAACATCAGGGACAGACTGATATTCTGCAAAAGGTACAGGGATGGACTGCTGAGGACTGGGGTAAAGTCATAATCCCCTTTCCGATTGTTTGGGGCATCCGGAAAACACCTTGTCCGGAGAAGACAAGGTGAGCGCTACAATCAGTCCTGTGTCATGCCAACAGTAAAGCATCCTGAGACCATTCATGTGTGGGGTTGCTTTTCAGCCAAGGGAGTGGTCTCACTCACAATTTTGCCTAAGAACACAGTCATGAATAAAGAATGGTACCAACACATCCTCCGAGAGCAACTTCTCCCAACCATCCAAGAACAGTTTGGTGACGACCAATGCCTTTTCCAGCATGATGGAGCACCTTGCCATGAGGCAAAAGTGATAACTTTGGCTCGGGGAACAAAACATCAACATTTTGGGTCCATGGCCAGGAAATTCCCCAGACCTTAATCCCATTGAGGACTTGTAGTCGATCCTCAAGAGGCGAGTGGACAAACAAAACCCCACAAATTCTGACAAACTCCAAGCATTGATTATGCAAGAATGGGCTGCCATCAGTCAGGATGTGGCCCAGAAGTTAATTGACAGCATGCCAGGGCGGATTGCAGAGGTCTTGAAAAAGAAGGGTCAACACTGCAAATATTGACTCTTTGCACCATCATTGACAATTCTGCACCATCATGTCTTGCAGAAACATTTCTTGTTTGTTGTTATAGGTGATAGTATAAATATAGCCATCAACATCAGCTGAATATTCCCAGAATGTTTTTTTTTAAAACAACCTATTGCTTCAACATTTTATTGCTGGATCATGTTCAGCTAACATTATAAGAACCATCATGTCATAATGTCACACTATAACTTTATGAAACCATGGCATTGTAGGTATAATGCCTACTTGTTGTTATGGATTTTTTAAATAACATATCCATCATCAACATAAGCAGAACATTCCTGTAATGTTTCCTCAGAACCACTTCTAGTCCAAGGGCCAGACACTAAAAATGTGTTGTTCCATGACCTAGGAAACAAAACTGCAACATTTCAACAACATTATGTGGATAATGGTATGAACTGTGTGGTTCAAAACTTGGAAAAGTTGCACATTAAGTTGTTACAATCATAGCGCATCTTGGGTAATTTCCCTAGCAACGTTCTGACGTTGCCATGTTTCACCTTGGTTAATTTTGTTGCACACTGGCGCACAGAACACATAAATATTTGTGCGTTCAGAGTTCGTCTTTGCATAAGCTCAAGCAACATATGTTACCATTCATTTACTGATCCATATGAACCCCGTAACGAGGAATATGTTTTAACCATGTACAGTGGTTTTCTCAATTAATATAAGATGTTTGGCAGCTGTACGGTATTTAGCCTAAAAGGGCCATCATTGCTTTTGCCTGCTAGCCACACTAAAGACAGCACACCGTTTGCTAGCTAACACAGCTTTCAAAACATTCTAGGTCCAACAGCTACATAATCTATTTTGCACCTTTCAACCAAGCGGCCAGGCTTCCAGTCTGGAAGCACACTTTCCACTGTGGTCGGAGGGCATTTTCGGTACTGCAGTTTAGCTGAAGCACGGCCTAGAAAGACAATTCTCATAGACCCATTTTTTTATTCCAAATAAGACATTTTAGTCATTAACTTTATAAACAAAAAATCTATTGAAATATTCAAGTTATTGTCTTAGAGGACAATATTTTTCCATCACTCACAGTGACGTGGCCGAGCTTATGTCACATGCAGACGCTGAAGGGAAATCATTCACACGATCTCGACCGGGACCTGCTCATTTGTGCCGGGGAAATTCTTTGCACCTGTTGAACAATGCCAGAATAACAGAAGCAAGCAAGAAGAAAATAAGCAGCAAGAACCTGAATATATCGTTGTGTTCAGCATTCAACTGCACCCAACATGCGAATCAGTCAAAACTGTACACGTAAGTTGGTGATCGATTTTTAGTTATTATGATTTAGTTATAATGAATTTTGTCATGATGCATGTAGATCGATGGGTGATTTGTGTTGTATTGGAAGCTAATGCGTAGCTAGCAAACCTCAACTAGCTTGAGCATCTTGACAAGGCATCTTGACATGGCTCATGGTTGTTTGCTTGTTTTGCTTGCTTGCTATTATAGCTGGCTATAAACACAAAATATTTGATAAGATAATTGTGAGGCTAATATTTATTGAGTGAAATTCATTAAAATGCTGTCAATAAGGCAACATACGACTCTGGCGGCACTAGCTAGCTGTTACAGGAGGGGGTCGCAGTTCCGGAGCGACCCACTAGGTGTCATCCTCCGACAGCCTTAGGCACCTCCTCACTCACAGTTGGGACTAATCATCATCCTATTGGTGTCACCTGTGCCTATCGGTTCACCTGTGTATTTATGCCCTCACTTCCCTGTGTTCCCTTGCTCAGTTTTCTCTGCTAGTTTCTCTATGTCCAGCAGTACTACTCAGTGTCTGATCGGAGCTAGCTAGGTACTGGTTTTCATCCAAGAGTTACAGTATGAACTGAAGACATGTAAAGAAGAGGAAAATTGAATTGCTTTATTTTTCTCAGCTAAAACAGTTAGACCAAATGCATTGAATCGTTAAGTAATGTCTATCATGTATGGTTCTCAGGGAGTAGACTTACTTCTGAGACTTTCACCAGGAGGCAGGGACCCAGCCCAGCAAACCAGGAACATTCCCAGAACATTACCTAAGATTCCCATTAAGTTCTAGTTAGGGTTGTTATCTAACATTATGATTATAACATCCCAAAAATATTCAAATAATGTAACAAAATGTTTTATAGATATTTCCACACTATGAGGTTGGACTAATACTGTGAAGTTGTGAAAATTATGATAATGCCCTTTTAGTGTATAATGCATTTCAGCCTGTTTTGTGGGATGTAGTTTTGGTGACATCACCAGAAGGTTGGGATAGGAGCCGTACTGTCTCAGCGCTCGGGTATGCCCACAAAGCTCCGCCCCTGTGCTTTCTTCTCAAAGAAGCTCAGCCAGGCGGAGCAAAACTATGATGTGGGGGACCGGGAACTATTAGCAGTTGTGAAGGCTCTACAGGTGTGGAGACATTGGCTTGAGGGGGCAAAACACCCTTTTCTCATTTGGACTGACCACCGCAATTTGGAGTACATACGGGCGGCGAGGAGACTGAACCCTTGCCTGGCAAGGTGGGCCATGTTTTTCACACATTTTGATTTTACCCTATCCTACAGACCAGTTTCCCAGAATGCTAAGGCAGACGCTCTGTCCCGGCTGTATGACACAGAGGAGCGGTCCAGGGAGCCCACTCCCATACTTCCGGCTTCTTGTCTGGTGGCACCGGTGGTATGGGAGGTTGACGCGGACATCGAGCGAGCATTACACACGGAGCCCACTCCCCCCCAGTGTCCAGTGGGTCATGTGTACGTTCCGTCTGATGTTCGCGATCGATTGATCTATTGGGCTCACACGTCACCCTCTTCTGGTCATCCTGGCATCGGTCGGACAGTGCGCTGTCTTAGTGGGAAGTACTGGTGGCCTACCTTAGCTCAGGACGTGAGGGTTTATGTTTCCTCCTGTTCGGTGTGCGCCCAGTGCAAGGCACCTAGGCCGTGGTCACACCTATCAGTGGACTTTGTTACGGACCTCCCCCCGCACAAGGGAATACCACGATCCTAGTCGTTGTGGATCGGTTTTCTAAGTCCTGTCTTCTCATTACTTTGCCCGGTCTCCCTACTGCCCTACAGACTGCGGAGGCCCTGTTTACACACGTCTTCCGGCACTACGGCGTACCTGAGGATATAGTGTCTGATCGGGGTCCCCAGTTCACATCAAGGGTCTGGAAAGCATTCATGGACCATCTGGGGGTCTCGATCAGCCTGACCTCAGGGTTTCACCCCGAGAGTAATGGGCAGGTGGAGAGAGTAAACCAGGATGTGGGTAGGTTTCTGAGGTCATATTGCCTGGACCGGCCGGGGGATTGGTCAGTTTACATCCCCTGGGCAGAGATGGCACAAAATTCCCTCCGCCACTCCTCCACTGACCTCTCTGCATTTCAGTGTGTACTAGGTTATCAGCCGGTCCTGGCACCATGGCATCAGAGCCAGATCGAGGCACCTGCAGTGGATGAATGGTTTCGGCGCTCGGAGGAGACCTGGAACGCTGCCCATGGACGCCTGCAAAGGGCTATCAGGCGACAGAGTGCGAGTGCCGACCGCCACCGCAGTGAGGCTCCGGTGTATGCACCGGGGGACCGGGTCTGGCTCTCGACCCGAAAACTGCCCCTTCGCCTGCCCTGCCGGAAGCTGGGTCGGTGGTTTGTGGGGCCCTTTACAGTCCTGAGGAGGTTGAACGAGGTTTGTTATAGGTTACAACTCCCCCCTGATTACCGTATTAACCCCTCGTTCCATGTGTCTCTCCTCAGGCCGGTGGTAGCTGGTCCGCTCCAGGAGTGTGAGGTGCGGGAGGTTCCTCCGCCCCCATTGGACATCGAGGGGGCACCGGCGTACTCGGTCCGTTCCATTCTGGATTCGAGGAGTCGAGTGGGGGGCCTGCAGTATCTCGTGGAGTGGGAGGGGTACGGTCTGGAGGAATGGAGCTGGGTTCCCAGGAGGGACATCCTCGATCCCTCCCTGTTGAGGGAGTTCCATCGTCGTCATCCGACTCGCCCTGCTCCGCGTCCTCCTGGCCGTCCCCGAGGCCGGTGTCGGCGCACGGCTGGAGCCGCGTGTCAAGGAGGGGGTACTGTCACAAATTCAGCCAAGGCTGCCCCTCCTCCTTGCTCGGGCAGGCTTCGGCGTTCGTCGTCACCGGAGTACTAGCTGCCACCGATCGATGTTTTCTGTGTTACACTTGTATTGTCTGTATTGATCACACCTGTTACATATTATGTTAATTTCTTTCCATATCTTACCCTCTGGTTCCCTCATGGTGTTGTGCGTGATTGTTCATTGTTTTGCTGTCTTTGGTGAGCCAGTATTTGCTCATCCCTGCGTGGAGGTTTTGCTCTGCTATTTTGTTCCAGTAAAGAACTTCGTTTTTATAGTTCTGTGTCCTGCGCCTGATTCCATCCTACCGCTACACACAAACGCATGACAGATACAAACGGCTGCATTGGGCCTTTAAAGCCAGGGTCCCACAGGAGGCTGCTTCCTCTACAGAACTTCATCAAACTAATGACACTACAATGTGAGAAAAAAGGATTCCAAAAGGGTTCTTCAGCTGTCCCCATAGGAGAACACTTTCTGGTTCAGGTAGAACCCATTTGGGTTCCATGTAAAACCCTCTGTAGAAAGGGTTCTACATGGAACCCAAAAGGGTTCTACCTGCAACCAAAAAGGGTTCTTCAAAGTGTTCTCCTATGTGGACAGCCGAAGAACCCTTTCAAGTTCAAGATAGCACCTTTTTTTTCAAAGAGTGTAGGGGTCAACACTCAATTTAAAACCTTAATTTGGCTCGGATTACAACTGAGGGGCCCCTGAGCGGCTGGGAGGGGAGTTAGCTCACTTGGTGGTTGGTTCAGAGTTAACAAGGAGAGAAACAAAGTTAGCAAGTTTTCCCTTTAGAAGTTTCTCTAGCTCATAAAAACACCTACTCCTACACACATCTATATCTGGCTCTCCTCCTCCATCACCATTAGTATCACCAAGACAACCTTGTGCACCATGTTGGTCTGAAAGTCATCATTCTCCACTTCAGAATCACCACGGTTTAACCAAGGCTTTAGAAGGGGATGATAGTGAACTAGCAGAAGTTCAAGGGTTTAGGAGTTCCTATTTCAAAGTAAAATAGTAAAATAATAGGCCTACTTTTCCAAAAACCTACACTGTTAGACGCCACACTGTCACAAACAAACTGAAGCTATAGCTAAGTTCAGTTTCACTGTCTGTCACAAAATCCAACTGAATAAACTGGTACAATTAAATACACAAATATATATAACACAACAAATGCTTTTATGGCAGTCATTTCAAAGCAGTGGTAGGACGATTGCTGGGTTTGTCACTGGAGAGCAAGCTTAGTGCAACTGGTTTTGGTAAAGTTTTAAACAGCTCTGATGAGAATTTCGGAATATTCCATGTTGCCACGTTGCCTAGCAACAATCCATGGCAACAAACTGATTTGTTTTTGTTTCATATTCAAAATTGTCAAGGGTTGTCAGCAAGTATCCATGGTAATGGAACATGTTGAACTATGGTTGACCACATGTTGAAGAATGTAGTTCTGATTTGTTTTTGGCAGGTTTTTGTGTGTAAGATAATAAATAGAGGGGAAACAAACAACATTTTTCACAAATAATAATTATCTTCATCAATGAACACATAACAGACAGGTGTTCTAATAATACAATGCAAAACATGAGTGAATCAATTAATTACATAAAAATATATTATATTATTCAAGGTCTTCACAGAGCCTTAAATACACCAGTTCACAGTCTTTGTCTCTCCCCAGATGGGAAAACAGCATTTGAAAATAAAGGAATACATTACTGTAAAACTAGAAAAAGTTAATTAGCTAGGTGAGCCTTGGGGCTCTTACAAAATGCCTCCCCAAGCAAGATCAGAGAGTAAGAAGGACCCCCAGCTACAACAGACCTGCTTACTAATACAGAACATTTGATTGCTTTTCATATTCCACTGCATTTTGAACATTTCCTTTTTTACCTCAGGACACAGAGACACCCAGAACACATTAGAATAGGTGCATCGTGGGAATAGGGTGGGGAAAGGGGGCAGGGCGTGGGGCGTTATTAGTTAAATGTATTTTAATCAACAGCACTTTAACATAATGCAACATAAGTCAACTTAATGAAGAAATTAAACACTTGTTAAAGTATGCAAGTTGATAATAGAATACTGGAGGTGTGTTTGTACAGCTTGTTCAATTTATATGTAAATCCAATAACTTAATGGAATGACCTCATCCAGGTGCAACATGATATGAAAATGTTCCTACCTAAAACCATTTTAAGTGCATAATACAGTATGTTTCACGCAGGATGGCATTACTGTATATGCTACTGTAACCTATGAGAATAGGCTGACGTGTTTGTGTGTCTGTGTTTCTCTGTGCAACATTTTCTCCACATGCCACATGACATGACACATAAAGATGGCCTGATCTCTCATTGTATGTGTCCATGTGAATGTCGCCAGTAATGAACAAGCTATCCTGTTCACCCTGCTGTACGTGTGAATCTAAGATAGATTGGCGTTTCCACATCATGCAACCACTGTCTGTGTAGCCTACTGTCTGTCTGGGTGGTACAACGACCTAGTCTGTCACTTTGTCTCTCTTCATTAGAGTCACAGTAGAGGATGACAAGACTACAAACAACATGCTGTAAATGTGACACTCCCTCTGGAGTATGACCTTTGACCACATATACGTACTGTAGAAACACGGCAGGCTTACTAGCTCCCAATGACTTAATGTAACAACACAGACATAGAACAATATGATTTACTGTACATGTATTGTAATGAACAGATTCTGTCAAAGACAACAACAAAAAAATTATGATGAAAAACAGTATTTTTTTTTAAAGAAAAAAAAGACAACAGCGTCTCTTATGAGCTTGTTAATGAGAGGAGTGAGGCTTATTCCTCACCACAGCAGTCTATGGGAGCTTCCTTGGGATACTGGTGTAATCCAGTCACACTAAGAGTGAGCAGCAGAGGGAGTGAAGCCAGGACACCTGTGTCTGTCTCCTTGATGATAACGAACTTGATGAAGATGGATAACATATTCACTCTGCGCTCTGGTCAGGAATCATTACAGAATTAGCTGAAGACACTGCCCACTGGGCACAGACGTCAGTTCAACGTCTAGTTTTGATTTACATTTGGTTGAGTTGTAAACTAACGTGAATTCAACGTTACATTTTCACAATATCATTAGATTTACGTTGATTCAACCAGTTTTTGCCCAGTGGGTTGGAACCGCTGAGACTGCTGGAGATACTGTTTCTATGCACGGATGTACAGTGAGGGAAACAAGTATTTGATCCCCTGCTGATTTTGTACGTTTGCCCACTGACAAAGAAATGATCAGTCTATAATTTTAATGGTAGGTTTATTTGAACAGTGAGAGACAGAATAACAACAACAAAATCCAGAAAAACGCATGTCAAAAATGTTATAAAATTTATTTGCATTTTAATGAGGGAAATAAGTATTTGACCCCCTCTCAATCAGAAAGATTTCTGGCTCCCAGGTGTCTTTTATACAGGTAACGAGCTGAGATTAGGAGCACACTCTTAAAGGGAGTGCTCCTAATCTCAGTTTGTTACCTGTATAAAAGACACCTGTCCACAGAAGCAATCAATCAATCAGATTCCAAACTCTCCACCATGGCCAAGACCAAAGAGCTCTCCAAGGATATCAGGGACAAGATTGTAGACCTACACAAGGCTGGAATGGGCTACAAGACCATCGCTAAGATGCTTGGTGAGAAGGTGACAACAGTTGGTGCGATTATTCGCAAATGGAAGAAACACAAAATAACTGTCAATCTCCCTCCCCCATGCAAGATCTCACCTCGTGGAGTTGCAATGATCATGAGAACGGTGAGGATAGTCACCAAGAAAACAATTGGTAACACACTACGCCGTGAAGGACTGAAATCCTGCAGCGCCCGCAAGGTCCCCCTGCTCAAGAAAGCACATATACAGGCCCATCTGAAGTTTGCCAATGAACATCTGAATGATTCAGAGGAGAACTGGGTGAAAGTATTGTGGTCAGATGAGACCAAAATCGAGCTCTTTGGCATCAACTTAACTCGCTGTGTTTGGAGGAGGAGGAATGCTGTCTATGACCCCAAGAACACCATCCCCACCGTCAAACATGGAGGTGGAAACATTATGCTTTGGGGGTGTTTTTCTGCTAAGGGGACAGGACAATTTCACCGCATCAAAGGGACGATGGACGGGGCCATGTACAGTCAAATCTTGGGTGAGAACCTCCTTCCCTCAGCCAGGGCATTGAAAATGGGTCGTGGATGGGTATTCCAGCATGACAATGACCCAAAACACACGGCCAAGGCAAGAAAGGAGTGGCTCAAGAAGAAGCACATTAAGGTCCTGGAGTGGCCTAGCCAGTCTCCAGACCTTAATCCCATAGAAAATCTGTGGAGGGAGCTGAAGGTTCGAGTTGCCAAACGTCAGCCTCGAAACCTTAATGACTTGGAGAAGATCTGCAAAGAGGAGTGGGACAAAATCCCTCCTGAGATGTGTGCAAACCTGGTGGCCAACTACAAGAAATCGTCTGACCTCTGTGATTGCCAACAAGGGTTTTGCCACCAAGTACTAAGTCATGTTTTGCAGAGGGGTCAAATACTTATTTCTCTCATTAAAATGCAAATCAATTTATAACATTTTTGATTTTTTTGTTGTTATTCTGTCTCTCACTGTTCAAATAAACCTACCATTAAAATTACAGACTGATTATGTCTTTGTCAGTGGGCAAACGTACAAAATCAGCAGGGGATCAAATACTTTTTTCCCTCACTGTAGATACAGTAACATTGATGTTGCTTATTTAAACTAAAACCCAGATCTACAGTAAACCAATGATGACAAAAAAAAAAGCAGTACCTAACCTCTGATCTACTAGTGTGTGTTATTTTCTTTGCAGGCATTGTGCGGTTGTACACAGCAGTTTTTTCAGTTAATTTATGTAAATCACGAAGCTCATCTGCATTTCCTATGATGCAGGAAAACGTTCAGCAACAAAAGAGTGATCAAATTTAGATCCTACATCTGTAAGGTGAGTCAGCTAGTTTCTGGCTCACACAAAGACCCCTGAACAGAGCAGCTATTTTCACATATGGTTTTGCTGCTCTACAATGCCTGTGCTCAAAGTAATATCTCTAAATTATGTGGTCAGGGTCAAAACAGCACACTGTAGTAATGTTTTTCATAGCTCATAAAGTTAAAGAGACACCGGTGCGCTATCCTCCAACGCTGACACAATCAAGTTTTGTGGATTTGCCTCAATGTACTGCGTGTACCCAAACTATAATCTAGGAAACCCAGAACAGAAATCATGGTAATTGCGTCAGATGCTTGATTAGATTCTGGGGAATGATGTATGGCAAAATGTACTAACGAGACTAGCGACAGCCTGGCTGCAGAGTCAGCATTTTAGCTAACCCTTCCCCTAACCCTTATTCTAAACTTAACCCAACTCAGATGGCTGAGTTATTGATAAATCAGGAAATCAGATTTTACATCCTTTCTAAATCCACTTCACAATGGCCTATCAATTCTAAACTTTTTAGGGTAATCAAAGACATTACCATGATTAACCATGTTAAGTTTGGCATTGATATCTAAAAAATAAGGAAACTATTAACAATTAACTTTTTTGACTATGTAACACAAATGCTTAAAATAATCATAGAAAATCTTCTTCTCGTGGACTAAAAGTAAGATTTTAACTCCAAATTTGGTCTTTGGACTCACAATAGTCCCTAAAGAGTTTGAGAAAATAACATTGATGCGTTCAAGGATGGCCGCACTATACCAGTAGATGCATATCAGCACATACGTTAATATGCTAAAACATGCCAAAACAATCTTCTTCTCATCAACCATAGGACCAAATTACACCAAATTGCAATGTAGGCCCATGGTACCGGTCTTAACTTGGTTTGAGAAAAGCTAAGGGTCAAAAGATGGCTGAGTTTTTGACTAATCAAAAATCTGATTTTACATGTCCATTTAAATCCACTCCAGAGTGGCCTATCAACTTCAAACTTATCATCGCTATCATGGACGTTCCTAAGATTAATCACACTGAATTTGGTATTGATATAAAAAATAAAAAGATACAACTATTATCCTTTACAGGATCGATGTCCCTATATCGGGACGGTTGCTGCTCAATATGCAATATGTGAATTGAATGGCGTTATAAACAACGGCAACTTTCCGGGACATAGACATGTCTTATATGGGCAGAAAGCTTAAATTCTTGATAATCTAACTGCAGTGTCCAATTTACAGTAGCTATTACAGAAAAAAAATACCATGCTATTGTTTGAGGATAGTGCTCAACAACAAAACACTTTAGTCACGGCAACTGGTTTGATACATTCACCTCTGAAGGTAAATAATGTACTTACATTCAGTAATCTTGCTCTGATATTTCATCCTGAGGGTGCCAGAGATAAAATGTAGCATAGTTTTGTTTGATCAAATCCATTTTTATAATCAAATGTAGGAACTGGGTTCTACAGTTTGACCCCTGCTGTCTCTGTCAATGAGACAGAGGTGGGGGTGTTCATTTAATTTGGAATAAGCTTTTTTGTATTTACCATTCTAGCAGTAGAAATTGCATTTTAAACAAATAGGAGAATGGTGTAATTAGCATTATTTAGAACGCCCCACAAAGTTTGACTTTGTTGCATTTAGGGGGACTCATGTCTCATTCCGGGGGTCTGAGAACCCCTGGGCCCCCCGTAATTCGCACTCTGCCTGCATCCTACACAGCTCCACTGGACAGATGGGACATGGTGAAAGAGAGAGAGAAAAGCCTGTCTCTAGCAAACCTTATGAGACCAGAACTGTAAAAAAAGATACCGTAGTCATCAATCTACTGCTAAAGTTAGAAAGTGATAAGAAGCAGGATCAGGGTGAGATACTGAGATACAGGTAGCTAATTACTGGCTTAAGAAGATAACACAGCTTCCGGTTAATCAGGTGAGGTGCCTGTCCTCAGCAGTACATCCCAAACTGTGTTGTGGGAATGTTATTTTCAAAATAAGAAGCCTCCACTAATATAGTATGGCCAGATAAAATGTCCTGTCTGATACTTTAGAAACCCCAAGCTAAGTCAATTGCAAATGGGTTTTCGTTAATTCTATGGCCATGAAAGCATGCTGTTATACTGTCAAGGCATTTAAGAAATGTTATCATCCAATCTCACCAAGTCAATTACTGTTATACTGTCAAGCCATTTAAGAAATGTTAACATCCAATCTCACCAAGTCAATTACTAGTAACTACAGTATGACCTTGGATGCAGATTGTCATTAAAAGTTTGTCAGTTTACGGAGGCATGCATTGAAACGTGTAGCTTTCTCATGGCTTTCTTTTGCAAAATAACTATGAATTAACTGACTTATTTTCAATTAATTGTCAACATACAGTGCCTTCAGAAAGTATTCACACCCCACATTTTAGAGAAAAAAAAGTATGAAAAACATAACACTAATATATCTTGATTAGATAAGTATTCAACCCCCAGAGTCAATACATGTTAGAATCACCTTTGGCAGGGTCTCTAAGAGCTTTCCACACCTGGATTGTGTAACATTTGTCCATTATTCTTTTCAAAATTATTCAAGTTCTGTCAAGTTGGTTGTTTATCATTGCATTTTCGGGTCTTGATAAAGATTTTAAAGCAGATTTAAGTCAAAACTGTAACTCGGACACTCAGGAACATTCACTATCTTCTTGGTAATCTACTCCAGTGTAGATTTGGCCTTGTGTTTTAGGTTATTGTCCTGCTGAAAGGTGAATTCATCTGCCAGTGTCTGGTGGAAAGTAGACTGAACCAGGTTTTCCTCTAGGATTTTGTCTGTGCTTAGCTCCATTCTATTTCTTTTTTTATCCTGAAAAACTCCCTAGTCCTTAACGATTACAAGTATACCCATGACACGATACAGCCACCACTATGCTTGAAAATATGCAGAATGGTACTCAGTAATATGATGTATTGGATTTGTCCCAAACATAATACTTTGTATTCAGGACAAAAAGTTAATTGCTTTGCCACATTTTATGCAGTATTACTTTAGTGCTTTGTTGCAAACAGGATGCATGTTTTGGAATATTTTTATTCTGTACAGGCTTCCTTATTTTCACTCTGTCAATTAGGTTAGTATTGTGAAGTAACTACAATGTTGTTGATCCATCATCAGTTTTCACCTATCACAGCCATTAAACTCTGTAACTGTTTTAAAGTCACCGTTGGCCTCATGGTGAAATCCCTGAGTGGTTTCCTTCCTCTCTGACATTTGAGCTAGGAAGGACGCCTGTATCTTTGTAGTGACTGGGTGTATTGATACACCATACAAAGGGTAATTAATAACTTCACCATGCACAAAGGGATATTCAATGTCTGCTTTTTTTTTTTACCAGTAGGTACCCTTCTTGCCAAGGCATTGGAAAACCTCCCTGGTCTTTGTTTGTTAAATCTGTATTTGAAATTCACTGCTTGTGTGATGAGGTGGTGTTGAAGGAGTCAGGCGCAGGAGGGTAAATTACAGAATAACAGGCTTTAATCCGCAAAATACAGGTTTACGCAGAACTGCGTCAAACACACTCCAGGGCACAAGACAGGTGCACTGGAAAATACAAGGCACACGGGAAAATACTCCCATCGAACAAAATACACGAGCTCCACCGAGCTTCACTAACCTTCACAAAAACAATCACCCACAAGGACAAGGGGGCAGAGGGAACACTTATACACTGACTAATTAGGGGATTAGAACCAGGTGTGTGTGATAACGAGACAAGACAATTGGGATGATGATTGGGGCGACAGTGGTTAGTACTCCGGTGACGACAAACGCCGAAGCCTGCCCGAACAAGGAGGGGAGGCAGCCTCGGCCGAAGTCATGACAGCTTGACTGAGGGACCTTACAGATAATTGTATGTGTGGGGTACAGAGATGAGGTAGTCATTCAAAAATCATGTTAAACACTATTATTGCACACAGAGTGAGTCCATGCAACTTATTCTGTGACTTGTTGAGCACATTTTTCTCCTGGACTTATTTAGGAAAGCCATAATAAAGGGGTTGAATACTTATTGACTCAAGACATTTCAGCTTTTCATTTTTAATTAAATTTGTTAAAATTGCAAAAAACATAATTCCACTTTGACATTATGTGTGTAGGTCAGTGACAATTTAATCCATTTTAAATTCAGGCTGTAACACAACAACATGTGGAAAAAGTCAAGGGGTGTGAATACTTTCTGAAGGCATTGTACAACACCACATAAAGGTGTGGCACATTCACTGTATTACAAGGAACAACTAGCAGGTCTATTTCGCTCCAGCAACTAGCATGATCTGTCCGTTCACAATCCACCTGTGGGAACATGGTGGCTCTCAACACCCAACAACAGAAAGAGTTGTCCGCTACTATTCGAGAGATTGTTTGTGAGGAAATTACCTCTGCCCTAAACTTGCAATTAAAACCGGTAAATGTATCTCTTGCACAGCTCACTTCTAAAGTGGAAAGTTTGGAAACAGCGGCCAATGTGACAGAGGGGCGACTCCATGACTTGTAAACAGAGCGAACTTAACAAGAAGGGGAAATCAATCTCCTAAAAAATTTAACCGAATCACTCGAAAATCATTCCTGTAAATTCTATGTCCGGGTCACAGGACTTGAAACTGGTGTGGAGGCAGGCAACCCAACTTTCTTCATGAGCAATCTTTTCTATGAACTGTTTGGCCATGAGAAGCTGGGTTCCATGCCGCTGATAAACACTGAGGATCAGCATCTACCCAGATCTGAGTGCCGAGCTGCTGAAACAGAGGGAGACCTACAACGAGGTGAGATCCCAGCTATATAAGCTAAACCTGCGGCAACACTCATCTTGAACTTCCAGAATACAACACACATGTTTTCCACTGCCACGGAGGCTCAAGACATCTCCGAAAAGCACATCAAGCCCAACACACACATGGGAACGAGTCAACAGAACTAGGCTAACCCCAATTTGACTGGCTCAATATTCAGGAATGCTATCCATGCACAACCACACAGCCTAGCCTATGGCTATGATGCTCACCTCATCACAAGACAATGATGAGGACAACCCCTCAATTGGGTAAAAGGAACACTATTAATACTATTATTGCTGAACATTGGACTTCGTTATTATTATATTGCCTATGATCCAAGACATTTTGACAATGATGACGCCACGCCAATTAATGAACAATGGACAATATATTAAAGTGTCATACAGACTGGGGCTGTTACCTTGTGGGGATACAGCACATTGCATCCATATATGGGCTAAATATGGCAATATAAATTGGAAGCTTTTCCTCTACTATTTTTATTGTACTACTGTTTAGGATAGATGGCCAGTCCCATATGGGCTACCTACCACACAATTCCTTTTTTCTGTTGATGGGCGTCCCCTTCCGTTTCTGCTACTGAGTTTATCTCCCAGGGAGGATGTGACCTGGTTTACAGGGGGTGTTTCATGGGTGGGGAACAACCAATGGGTGGGTTTCCCTGTGGGTCCTGCTTTTTGTTTTACATCGCTGGGTTTATCAACACTAAAGATTTCAATTACATCATTAATAATACATTCTTTTTTTTTTTACAGTGTCAAAGATAGCCATTCTTTCTTGGAATCTGAAAGGTCTTAATAGTCCTATCAAACATTCCATCTGTCTTGATATCCTAGCAAGAAACCTTATTGATATTGCAATGCTCCAAGAAACACAACTGCTCCAAAATAACTCACATAGAATAGAGAACCATTTGTACAAACTGGCTGCTTTTTCATCAGCCCCAAACAAACTAAAGGTGTAATCATAATGATACATAAGAAACTCAAAATCACCATCTTGGGTAAAGGCCAAGACCAAGAAGGCAGAATCACTTTCCTTAAATGTATCCACAATGGAAAGAAAATTGCTTTTATTAATGTGGACGCTGCAAATTCATATGATCCTACATATTTTCATTCTCTGAACAGCATATTGTTAGAATTAACAGAATTCTATCTAGTTACATGTACAGACATGAATGCCATTTTCGACATGCCAGACAAATCTAATACACAGGTAACGAAGGCTCTCCAGCATATACTTTCTGATTACAACATCAATGATGCCTGGTGAGCACATAATCCTAAAGCAAAAGAGTACACACTTTCTACTCAAACGGGCATAAAACATTCTCACAAATCGATTTCATACTATTATCTACACCTCTATTAATTCTTTAATCAAGAAAATAGAAATTCGACATATGAGTTTGTCTGACCACCACACTTACTACAGCCAACTTCAAATCTCAGAATCTCCTAAAAGAGCCACATGTTTAATTACTACAGAATATCTTAAATAATCCTCGTCCTCACCTCGACCCCCCCCAGCAAATTTTTTTTATGAAAAATAAAAATACCTGAGCCAGCACTTGCACTTGACCTTTGTTGGCAATGACACAGGTCAAACGTTTTCTGTAAGTCTTCACAAGGTTTTCACACACTGTTGCTGGTATTTTGGCCCATTCCTCCATGCAGATCTCCTCTAGAGCAGTGATGTTTTGGGGCTGTCGCTGGGCAACACGGACTTTCAACTCCCTCCAAAGATTTTCTATGGGGTTGAGATCTGGAGACTGGC
The DNA here is from genome assembly GCF_964263955.1 of Coregonus lavaretus. Taxonomy (NCBI): domain Eukaryota; kingdom Metazoa; phylum Chordata; class Actinopteri; order Salmoniformes; family Salmonidae; genus Coregonus; species Coregonus lavaretus. The sequence goes on along the minus strand of NC_139991.1, from coordinate 42,058,774 downwards.
TAGGCCACTCCAGGACCTTGAAATGCTTCTTACGAAGCCACTCTTTCGTTGCCCGGGCGGTGTGTTTGGGATCATTGTCATGCTGAAAGACCCAGCCACGTTTCATCTTCAATGCCCTTGCTGATGGAAGGAGGTTTTCACTCAAAATCTCACGATACATGGCCCCATTCATTCTTTCCTTTACACGGATCAGTCGTCCTTGTCCCTTTGCAGAAAAACAGCCCCAAAGCATGATGTTTCCACCCCCATGCTTCACAGTAGGTATGGTGTTCTTTGGATGCAACTCAGCATTCTTTGTCCTCCAAACACGACGAGTTGAGTTTTTACCAAAAAGTTCTATTTTGGTTTCATCTGACCATATGACATTCTCCCAATCCTCTTCTGGATCATCCAAATGCACTCTAGCAAACTTCAGACGGGCCTGGACATGTCCTGGCTTAAGCAGGGGGACACGTCTGGCATTGCAGGATTTGAGTCCCTGGCGGCGTAGTGTGTTACTGATGGTAGGCTTTGTTACTTTGGTCCCAGCTCTCTGCAGGTCATTCACTAGGTCCCCCCGTGTGGTTCTGGGATTTTTGCTCACCGTTCTTGTGATCATTTTGACCCCACGGGGTGAGATCTTGCATGGAGCCCCAGATCGAGGGAGATTATCAGTGGTCTTGTATGTCTTCCATTTCCTAATAATTGCTCCCACAGTTGATTTCTTCAAACCAAGCTGCTTACCTATTGCAGATTTAGTCTTCCCAGCCTGGTGCAGGTCTACAATTTTGTTTCTGGTGTCCTTTGACAGCTCTTTGGTCTTGGCCATAGTGGAGTTTGGAGTGTGACTGTTTGAGGTTGTGGACAGGTGTCTTTTATACTGATAACAAGTTCAAACAGGTGCCATTAATACAGGTAACGAGTGGAGGACAGAGGAGCCTCTTAAAGAAGAAGTTACAGGTCTGTGAGAGCCAGAAATATTGCTTGTTTGTAGGTGACCAAATACTTATTTTCCACCATAATTTGCAAATAAATTCATTAAAAATCCTACAATGTGATTTTCTGGAGAGAAAAAAATCTGGTTTTGTCTGTCATAGTTAACGTGTACCTATGATGAAAATTACAGGCCTCTCTCATCTTTTTAAGTGGGAGAACTTGCACAATTGGTGGCTGACTAAATACTTTTTTTCCCCACTGTATCTCAACTGTTCCCAAAGGCATTGAAGATCATATATAAATTCATCTTAATCTCAAGTTATATAACTAATCTAACCAAATAGTAGTAGATATTTTTCCATCCTGAGATAAAGCCATTGCCAGAAACTTTAACAGAACGCTCAAACCAATTCAATCTGATCTCAGTAGATGGAATAACATCCTAGTTGCTTTAACTGGGAGAATATCCATTAGTGGATTCGGCTATTTCAGCCACACCCATTGTGACAGGTGTATAAAATCGAGCACAAAGCCATGCAACCTCCATAGACAAACATTGGCTGTAGAATGGCCTTACTGAAGAGCTCAGTGACTTTCATCGTGGCACCGTCATAGGATGCCACCTTTCCAACAAGTCAATTTGTCAAATTTCTGCTTCGCTAGAGCTGCCCCAGTCAACTGTAAGTGCTGTTATTGTGAAGTGGAGCGACTAGGAGCGACAACGGCTCAGCTGCGAAGTGGAAGGCCCCAAAAGCTCACAGAATGGAACCGCCGAGTGCTGTCCTCGGTTGCAACACTCACTACTGAGTTCCAAACTGCCTCTGGAAGCAACATCAGCACAAGAACTGCTTGTCGGGAGCTTCATTAAATGGGTTTCCATGGCCGAACAGCCGCACACAAGCCTAAGATCACCATGTGCAATGCCAAGTGTCGGCTGGAGTATTGTAAAGCTCGCCGCCATTGGACTCTGGAGCAGTGGAAACGCGTTCTCTGGAGTGATGAATCACGCTTCACCATCTAGCAGTCCGACGGACAAATCTGGGTATGGCGGATGCCAGGAGAATGCTACCTGCCCGAATGCATAGTGTCAATTGTAAAGTTTGGTGGAGGAGGAGTAATGGTCTGGGGCTGTTTTTCATGGTTCAGGCTCCTTAATTACAGTGAAGGGAAATCTTAACGCTACAGCATACAATGACATTCTAGACGATTCTGTGCTTCCAACTTTATGGTAACAGTTTGGGGAAGGCCCTTTCCAGATAACTTATTTACATACTTTGCCTTCGGAAAGTATTCAGACCCCTTGACTTTTTCCACATTTTGTTATGTTACAGCCTTATTCTAAAATGGATAGAGAAAAAATATCCTCAGCAACCTACACACAATACCCCATAATGGCAAAGCGAAAATTGAACTCAGGTGCATCCTGTTTCCATCGATCATCCTTGAGATGTTTCTACAACTTGATTGGAGTTCACCTGTGGTACATTTAATTGATTGGACATGATTTGGAAAGGCACACACCTGTCTATATAAGGTCCCACAGTTGACAGTGCATGTCAGAGCAAAAACCAAGCCATGAGGTAGAAGGAATTGTCTGTAGAGGTTCGAGACAGGATTGTGTCGAGGCACAGATCTGGGGAAGGGTACCAAAACATTTCTGCAGCATTGAAGGTCCCCAAGAACACAGTGGCCTCCATCACTCTAGAATGGAAGAGGTTTGGAACCACCAAGACTCTTCCTAGAGTTGGCCACCAGGCCAAACTGAGCAATCTGAGGAGAAGGGTCTTGGTCAGGGAGGTGACCAAGAACCTGATGGTCACTCTGACAGAGCGCTAGATTTCCTCTGTGGAGATGGGAGAACCTTCCAGAAGGACAACCATCTCTGCAGCACTCCACCAATCAGGCCTTGATGGTAGAGTGGCCAGACAGAAGCCACTCCTCAGTAAGGCACATGACAGCCCGCTTGGAGTTTCGCAAAGGGCACCTAAAGACTCAGACCATGAGAAACAAGATTATCTGGTCTGATGAAATCATGATTGCACTCTTTGGCCTGAATGCCAAGTGTCACATCTGGAGGAAACTTGCCACCATCCCTACGGTGAAGCATGGTGGTGGCAGCATCATGCTGTGGGGATGTTTTTCAGCAGCAGGGACTGAGAGACTAGTCAGGATCGAGGGAAAGATGAACGGAGAAAAGTGCAGAGAGATCCTTGATGAAAACCTGCTCCAGGATCTCAGACTGGGATGAAGGTTCCTCTTCCAACAGGACAACGACCCTAAGCACACAGCCAAGACAATGCAGGAGTGGCTTCGGGACAAGTCTCTGAATGTCCTTGAGTGGCCCAACCAGAGCCCGGACTTGAACCCGATCTAACATCTCTGGAGAGACCTGAAAATAGCTGTGCGGCAACACTCCCCATCCAACCTGACAGAGCTTGAGAGTATCTGCAGAGAACAATGGGAGAAACTCCCCAAATACAGGTGTGGCAAGCTTGAAGCGTCATACCCATGAAGACTTGATGCTGTAATCGCTGCCAATGGTGCTTCAACAAAGTACTGAGTAATGGGTCTGAATACCTATGTAAATGTGATATTTCCGTTTTTTTTATTTTTAGTAAATTAGCGAAAAATTATATAAACCTGTTTTTGCTTTGTCATTGTGGGGTATTGTGTGTAGATTGATGAAGGGGGGGAAACAATGTAATACATTTTAGAATAAAGCTCTAACGTAACAAAATGTGAAAAAAGTCAATGGGTCTGAATACTTTCCGATGGCGCTGTATATACTTTTTTTGCTTTCAGGCACACAGGGCATAGTTTGTTGCGATTTTTGTGAGAACAATTTTTTTAAATAGTTATACCCGTGCCGTGTTCAACCAATTATAAAGTGTAAAAAAATTTTGTTTCCTAGTTCTGACTAGCACGTGAACACGGCATAAGTTTCCGAGTGAAAGAGTGAGGGCTTTGCATAGATGCTTTGTTGTGATTTTAAAATACCATTATTTACCGGTTCCCATGCTTTTAAAATAATGGTTATTTTCCGTAACAGTATAGATCAATTCCGTTTTGGGTTCTGCTCTTGAAATCATTTCATTATTTTCCCTGAACTGGTTCCAACCCTTGATTTAAATATTGTACCTGTAACCCCCCCCAACAAAAAAAGTACAAAATAAATACACATTTCATCACACACAAAAAAAAGTTTGCTTCACCACAGTCACATGCAATGTGATTAAAAAAACAAAACAAAAACAGGCCTTGTGTCATTCTCAGGTGGCCTCGTGGGATTCCTCCACTCCAGTGAGGGGTGGCATGACTATAAGGTGCCGTTAAAGGGGTGATGTAATGGGTGTCCTCTAGGTAGAGTCCCAGTACAAGGAGGAGGAGGGGGGCTATTAATGACCATCTGCTCAGAGAGGGGCCAGCGTCATCTCTTTAATGAAGAGGTATTTGTAGATAGGAGAGCCTTACCTCCTAGGCAGGGGGCTAATGACACAGAGGGTGCACTACCTGGTCCTGGCTTCCCATGTTAACCAACATGGATTAACTCTTAAACTGGGTAAATCAAGGCTTATCTATAAATATTGTTTCACCAAACTTTAAACCTAGTTTTAAATAAATCCTAGTTAAATTCCTCTAAACTCAGTTTAATTTGCACTTTAAACCAAGATCAAATGTAATCTTGTTGCTCCTTTGTTTTAAGATCAAATGTACAGTCGTGGTCAAAAGTTTTGAGAATCACACAAGTATTGGTCTTCACAAAGTTTGCTGCTTCAGTGTTTTTAGATATTTTTGTCAGATGTTACTATGGTATACTGAAGTATAATTACAAGCATTCCATAAGTGTCAAAGGCTTTTATTGACAATTACATTAAGTTTATGCAAAGAGTCAATATTTGCAGTGTTGACCCTTCTTTTTCAAGACCTCTGCAATCCGCCCTGGCATGCTGTCAATTAACTTCTGGGCCACATCCTGACTGATGGCAGCCCATTCTTGCATAATCAATGCTTGGAGTTTGTCCGAATTTGTGGGTTTTTGTTTGTCCACCCACCTCTTGAGGATCGACCACAAGTTCTCAATGGGATTAAGGTCTGGGGAGTTTCCTGACCATGAACCCAAAATATCGATATTTTGTTCCCCGAGCCACTTAGTTATCACTTTTGCCTCATGGCAAGGTGCTCCATCATGCTGGAAAAGGCATTGTTCGTCACCAAACTATTCTTGGATGGTTGGGAGAAGTTGCTCTCGGAGGATGTGTTGGTACCATTCTTTATTCATGACTGTGTTCTTAGGCAAAATTGTGAGTGAGCCCACTCCCTTGGCTGAGAAACAACTCCACACATGAATGGTCTCAGGATGCTTTACTGTTGGCACGACACAGGACTGATGGTAGTGCTCACCTTGTCTTCTCTGGACAAGCTTTTTTCCGGATGCCCCAAACAATCGGAAAGGGGATTCATCAGAGAAAATGACTTTACCCCAGTCCTCAGCAGGGTCTGATGTTTTTCCTGGAGAGAAGTGGCTTCCTCACTGCCCTTCTTGACACCAGGCCATCCTCCATAAGTCTTCGCCTCACTGTGCGTGCAGATGCACTCACACCTGCCTGCTGCCATTCCTGAGCAAGCTCTGCACTGGTGGTGCCCCGATCCCGCAGCTGAATCAACTTTAGGAGACAGTCCTGGCACTTGCTGGACTTTCTTGGGCGCCCTGAAGCCTTCTTCACAACAATTGAACCTCTCTCCTTGAAGTTCTTGATGATCCGATAAATGGTTGATTTAAGTGCAATCTTACTAGCAGCAATATCCTTGCCTGTGAAGCCCTTTTTGTGCAAAGCAATGATGACGGCACATGTTTCCTTGCAGGTAACCATGGTTAACAGAGGAAGAACAATGATTTCAACCACCACCCTTATTTTAAAGCTTCCAGTCTGTTATTCTAACTCAATCAGCATGACAGAGTGATCTCCAACACTCTCACCTGTGTTAACGAGAGAATCACTGACATGATGTCAGCTGGTCCTTTTGTGGCAGGGCTGAAATGCAGTGGAAATGTTTTTTAGGGATTAAGTTCATTTTCATGGCAAAGAGGGACTTTGCAATTAATTGCAATTCATCTGATCACTCTTCATAACATTCTGGAGTATATGCAAATTGCCATCATAAAAACTGAGGCAGCAGACTTTGTGAAAATTAATATTTGTGTCATTCTCAAAACTTTTGACCACGACTGTACATTTAGTTTAGGGATTAAATCTAACTGGTAAAGGTTTTTTGTTAATCCAGTGTCATTGTATGGGCTGTATTTTCAGTGTTATTAACAATTTTAGCTCCTGTGGCTTATCATGTTTGTAAAACTTAACTAGCCAGCTAACTAATTTTACAAAAAAGTACAATTAAGTTAATAATTTAGCCTGAAGTCAAAACTCACTTTTGTTTCCATAGAAATATAGTTAGAACATATTGCTATGGTGAATCCATTATGACACGTGTCACTAATCATAACTATGTGATTTAACCTTAGATTAACTAATCCAGGTTTAAAATTAAGTGGTGCAACACATCTCTGATATACTTAGATTTACAAAGTCTAGATTAGGTTAAATACAATATTAATTTAAACCATTTTGGTGAAACCCACCCTCAATATTAAAGGTAGACTCAGCGAAATGACGTTGCCACGAGCAGCACCGCAGAAATTGAGATGAGCGAGATGCAAGACTTCGCTCTCACACAGTCACACACAGTAACTGTGCATTTGCAAGGGTTCGCTTCACTCTGTTCACAGCGTGTTAGCCAGAAGTTGAGCCTTGTGCTTCAACGCTCTTAGTTGTTGCGAAAGTTTACCCATTATGCTGTTTACTTTCTGCATCTATGTCATATCACTAAGTCTACCTTCAACTCCACACACCTTCACCACCTGTGTCAGACATCAGGACTACTAAAATATGACTGTACATAGGCATTGACCTTACACTTTTCAGTGAGCCTCAGCTACACTCATCAAATGCAACTTTTGATGGCCTGTCACATTTAATGTGATGGTAGGTCTATGTTTCAAGAGGTTGAATAGGTTTGAAACTGTCTGTGTCAGAAAATGATGTCAAAAATGTGTAAGACTATGTAACGGTGATGTCACTTTTTTTGAAGTGGTTACACCTCCTGTTTGAAGTGATGCTGCAGTTGTATTGTAGAGTGTAATTTCAGAGCTCATGCTCAACAGCTCTCCACCCATGAACTACTTGGAATGTTGTGACTCATCTCCTATGAGTGCTCATATTTACTCGCTGCATCAAGAGGAGTCAGTAAGGGACTACTGCAAATGAGAACGGTGTTCAACCCAAGTTCAATTCATTCCAATCCAATCTAAAAACCATTCACAAGCCTATTCATAATTTTTTTCCTGGGATGTTCACAAACTCATCTGGCACAGGCCTTGCTTATTTCCTCCACTACCTCTCAAAACTCACAATAGCTCTGGGAAATTACAGCTCCAGCTCTTTTATGATCACACATCAACAGATCACCACAGTGGAAGACAAGGGTCAATGATGAACAGCACTGTACTCCATGTTTGATCTTACTGGAATTCCAATAAAAATCAAACAGAAAAGCACTTTTGTACGTTTTAGTTATTTATTTATTTTGACCTGGCCCATTTCAGCTTTTGAAACAGAACAAATGTCCTGAATCTTTTCATTACGTTTTAAGAAAATACTCCTCTGTTTGCCTTAATTTAGGTGACATGCTGGCCCAGGTATCCTGGCCGATTGGCAGAGGGAGTAGAAGAGCTGTGGAGGATGCCCAGTATGAGGCAACACATCAGAGGTCCAATAACTGTGCTCTTAATAACATCCAAAGAGAATTGAGTTTACAACACACACCCCCGGGCCTGAACCTGCTGGCCTACTGAAATTAAAAACAAGTCTTTGGCCCGAGGGCTGTTTCCAACAAGCTGTTGTGTCAGCAGTCTTTTACTACAGTCATCCTATTCTCAAAGACAACAGTGAGAACAGAAAAAGAACACATGGCAAGAATGAAAGAGTGGTGGCTTCTGTTTGTACTGCATCTGTCTTCTGACTGCGATCCATTCATTTTTTCTCAGTTAGTGGTTATTCTGGTTATTCATTAGTGAAATAGAATAAGATTGATGGTTGAAAGTGAGAGACATTTAGAGGCCCATCTCTCCCTCACTCATCCCTGTCTGGAGGATGGGAGGGAGGGACTGCCTTCAGAGGGCAGAGGAATGGATGGCTTACACTCCTCCTTTACATTGGCATTCACAGTGGATGGCATCATCTATACTTCAGAGGAGAGGAGAGAGAGTTTATGGCCTATAGAGTGATGATGAGGCATTGTTTCCAGGGCAGCTCAAAGAGCCAGCTCTTAATAATACCCTCTCCACTCCACAACATTGTTTACAGCGGAAAGCCAATCATGATTATATACATTTACATTTTAGTCATTTAGCAGACGCTCTTAACCAGAGCGACTTACAGGAGCAATTAGGGTTAAGTATATATTGTATGAGATTACTGTATGTTACAGGTTGTCCGACATGCAAAAAACATCCATCCTTTCAGTAATGGCCCTCTGGCGTATCTATGGAATATCTCTTTTATTTTAATTTTTAATTTTTTTGCATTCCAGTAAAAAGGAATAATGTGTCTGTGTAATTTATGTAATAGAATAAAAATCCCTGGAATTTTGAGGGAAGATTAAAATAACTTGATAACTTTAAATCACTACAAACACTCCCTATGTCTCTCTCTCTCCTGCACTAAAAGGGTTGAGTCAGCCTACAGTAACCTTGTATTTGACTTGTATTGTCATTAGCAAATCAAACGTGAATGAATTACCCAGCAATCCAGCGTAATGTACATTACCCTAAGTGACTATTGTAATATAACCTCAAGAAAAATCACCAACGGTCTTTCACATTGACACCAGAATGAATGAACAAGGTGCTTTGCTGCTTTTGGAAGTGCTGCTATTGTCATTAAGTATGGACATTGATTATTTGAGTATTAGAGAGTCCATAAATGCATTAATCCAAGTACAAATGGATCTCTCTCTCCAGATGGGTGCCACCCCTTTCCCCCTTTCTCTCCTCTCCTCTCCTCTCTCTCTCTCTAGCTCTCTCTCTCTCTCTCTCTCTCTCTCTCTCTCTCTCTCTCTCTCTCTCTCTAGCTCCCTCTCTCTCTCTCTAGCTCTCTCTCTCTCACACACAATTCAATGGTTGGAAAGAAACATCTTTAGTGGAAAATGGACAATCTTGTATGCTGAGTTTACCCTAAGGTTTACATAAACAGTAAACACCATCTACAATGGACATAAACCCTATCGTGGTGTTCCTGCTGTATCAGTGCTTGTAGTGAAGATGGAGTCAGAGGGCTGTTTGTGTGACTGTGTTGTTGCTCTGCCCCCAGTCCTATTGCTGTAATATTCCGCCACGCTCTGACATTTGAAAACCCACCGTGACTAGCTTAGCCAGGCGAAGGGAAAGGAGAGGCCAAATCACAGAGGAACCAGGGGGAGGTTGCTGCTTGAAGGAACATACCCTGCAAGTATACAACCCTCATGATAATCTTGTAAACAACATCCAATCACATCTAGTTGACCTCCACATGCTGCATATGTGGTAAAAGGTAAGTCTATCCTAAAGGGACGCTTAACTACAGTCCTAGACTCCTAAACCATCTCATTGGTGTAGTAACAGTAGCCCCTGCTGGCAAGAGGGATAACTTTTTACAAACAAGGAGAACAAAAATGACGTACTGTGAGCTGATGAAAATAAACACGGTACTATGCAATAAATATCAAATATTAAATGATAAATGGGGAATTTAATTCATATTGACAGCAAGTGAGAAGAGGGAAAGGGATGGGCGGAATCCTGTTTATTGAGGATTAAAGACATGCCTTCCTTCTACTCTCCCATAGAGGTCATCATCATACAGACTTCCTGATGTAAACTGACACAATTACCAATCTGCCACACTTCCACTCTAATACACAGCCTAAGATGCACAATGGAGCGTTACAGGTCAAATGCAATATGAGTTAGAATTTAAGATGTATTTCTCCCAGTAATACTGTCATTACTTTCGCTGTGATTCGTCTTGGCACTGAAACAGGTGTAATCAGAGACCCACTGACTCTAAAAGGCATAATACATCACTGCCCACCTGAGAATCTCAGAACTTCCCAGATATCACACTGATTTGTCTAAAAGAGAATATACCCACCATAGAGATCCTATAAAATGTGTATTAAATTAGTAGGCTATTCTAATTCCTAATTCTATGGTACCCACATACTAGTATGTCAATGCTCTATGTCCCCAATATAGTGTTTTTGACCAGTCCAGTGTCTCAGAGCCTACATATAAAATGCATTTATTTGGTATTTAATGTGCTATATATTCCCTTCTATCTTATATTTCTCTTGATACTATTATAGGCTGTGTTGCCCCGGCCCAGAGAATTCCTCCTCTACAGGTTCCCAAGCACTACTACCTTCAAGTCACCCTAGAGTAAACACAGTGGTTGCCATGCCAACTTGGAGCAGAATCCACAGAGCAAACACTTGAAACACCAGGAGAAAAGTGCATAACAATGGAGCCTGAACTGGTGTTGGAGGGGAAGGGGGAGATGGAGCAGCGCACAGGTAGACTGGGAACATTTTTGGATTAGAGACATTTTGTATTTTATTTGTTTCACCTTTATTTAACCAGGTAAGCCAGTTGAGAACAAGTTCTCATTTACAACTGCGACCTGGCCAAGATAAAGCAAAGCAGTGCGATAAAAACAACAACAACACAGAGTTCCATTTGGAATAAACAAAACGTACAGTCAAAAACACAATAGAAAATCTATATACAGTGTGTGCAAATGTAGTAAGTTATGGAGGTAAGGCAATAAATATGCCATAGTGCAAAATAATTACAATTTAGTATTAACACTGGAGTGATAGATGTGCAGAAGATGATGTGCAAATAGAGATACTGGGGTGCAAATTAGCAAAATAAATAACAATGTAAATAACAATGTGGGGATGAGGTAGTTGGGTGGGCTAATTACAGATGGGCTGTGTACAGGTGCAGTGATCGGTAAGCTGCTCTGACAACTGATGCAGAGATTTTTGCAGTTCGTTCCAGTCATTTGCAGCAGAGAACTGGAAGGAATGGCGGCCAAAGGGAGTTTGGCTTTGGGGATGACCAGTGAGATATACCTGCTGGAATTTATACTACGGGTGGGTGTTGCTATGGTGACCAATAATCTAAGATAAGGTGGGGATTTGCCTAGAAGTGATTTATAGATGACCTGGAGCCAGTGGGTTTGGCGACGAATATGTAGTGAGGGCCAGCCAACGAGAGCGTACAGGTCACAATGGTGGGTAGTATATGGGGCTTTGGTGACAAAACAGATGGCACTGTGATAGACTACATCCAATTTGCTGAGTAGAGTGTTGGAAGCTATTTCGTAAATGACATCGCTGAAGTCAAGGATCGGTAGGATAGTCAGTTTTACGGGGGCATGTTTAGCAGCATGAGTGAAGGAGGCTTTGTTGCAAAATAGGAAGCCGATTCTAGATGTAACTTTGGATTGGAGATGCTTAATGTGAGTCTGGAAGGAGAGTTTACGGTCTAACCAGACACCTAGGTATTTGTAGTTGTCCACATATTCTAAGTCAGACCCACCGAGAGTAGTGATTCTAGTCGGGTGGGCGGGTGCAAGCAGCGTTCGATTGAAGAGCATGCATTTAGTTTTACTAGCGTTTAAGAGCAGTTGGAGGCCACGGAAGGAGTGTTGTATGGCATTGAAGCTTGTTTGGAGGTTTGTTAACACAGTGTCCAGTGAAGGGCCAGATGTATACAAAATGGTGTCGTCTGCGTAGAGGTGGATCTGAGAGTCACCAGCAGCAAGAGCGACATCATTGATATACACAGAGAATAAAGTCGGCCCGAGAATTGAACCCTGTGGCACCCCCATAGAGACTGCCAGAGGTCCAGACAACAGGCCCTCCGATTTGACACATTGAACTCTATCTGAGAAGTAGTTGGTGAACCAGGCGAGGCAGTCATTTGAGAAACCAAGGCTATTTAGTCTGCCAATAAGAATGCGGTGGTTGACAGAGTCAAAAGCCTTGGCCAGGTCGATGAAGACGGCTGCACAGTACTGTCTTTTATCGATCGCGGTTATTATATCGTTTAGGACCTTGAGCGTGGCTGGAGTGCACCCATGACCAGCTCTGAAACCAGATTGCATGGTGGAGAAGGTACGGTGGGATTCGAAATGGTCGGTGATCTGTTTGTTAACTTGGCTTTCAAATACTTTCGAAAGGCAGGTCAGGATGGATATATTTCTGTAACAGTTTGGATCTAGAGTGTCACCCCCTTTGAAGAGGGGGATGACCGCGGCAGCTTTCCAATCTCTGGGGATCTCAGACGATACGAAAGAGAGGTTGAACAGGCTAGTAATAGGGGTTGCGACAATCTCTGCTGCTAATTTTAGAAAGAAAGGGTCCAGATAGCTAAATAACCCCGGTTCAAAATATGAAGTTATCTGGGGCACACAGCCAGGTTGTCACGGTTTCGGCCGAGGCTGCTCCTCCTCCTTGCTCGGGCAGGCTTCGGCGTTCGTCGTCCCCGGAGTACTAGCTGCCACCGTTGTATGTTATCGATGTTTGTTTGGTTTTGTCTTCCTTGTACATCTGTTTCCTTTTAGTGTTCATTATGTCCCCTATAAGTTTCTCGTTTTGTTTGTCGTGAGTTGTGTGTAATTGTTCCGCCTGTCATTAGGTGCTGTTGATTTTTTGCTCTAATGTTTTGAGTACAGACGCACTATTTGCGTGTTCTGTTTGTATTTTGGTGTTTTGCGCACTGTTGCGTAATCGCTCGCCTCCGGGTTAGTTGAGGCCCGTTACTTTGTATTTGTCGTCTAGTAAAGTCTGTTGGACGAAGCTTCTGTGTCCTGCGCCTGACTCCTACACCACATCCACATCAGCCGCTGACACAGGTTTATATCTAAAGTAAGTCATATTCACCTTAACATTAACAATTGGCCAATCTACTGCCATTTCCGAGCCATACCTATCAAGTGAAATTATGGTCAGAAATAGGCGTACCGGTATATACAGTGCTATGAAAAAGTATTTGCCCCCTTTCTAATTTTCTCTACTTTTGCATATTTGTGATATTGAATGTTATCAGATCTTCAACCAAAACCTAATATTAGATAAAGGGAACATAAGTGAACAAATAACACAACAATTACATATTTATTTCATTGATTTCATAAACAAAGTTATGCAACACCCAATTCCCCTGTGTGAAAAAGTAATTGCTCCCTTACACTCAATAACTGGTTGTGCCACCTTTAGCTGCAATGACTCCAACCAAATGCTTCCTGTAGTTGTTGATCAGTCTCTCACGTCGCTGTGGAGGAATTTTGGCCCACTCTTCCATGCAGAACTGCTTTAATTCAGTGACGTGTGGGTTTTCAAGCATGAACTGCTCGTTTCAAGTCCTGCCACAACATCTCAATTGGGATTAGGTCTGGACTTTGACTAGGCCATTCCAAAACTTCCAATTTGTTGCTTTTTAGCTATTTTCATGTAGACTTGATTGTGTGTTTTGGATCATTGTTTTGCTCCATGACCCAGCTGCGCTTCAGCTTCAGCTCATAGACGGATGGTCTGACATTCTCCTGTAGAATTCTCTGATACAGAGCAGAATTCATGGTTCCTTCTATTAAGGCAAGTCATCCAGGTCCTGAGGCAGCAAAGCATCCCCAAACCATCACACCACCACCACCATGCTTGACCTTTGGTATGATGTTCTTACTGTGGAATGCAGAGTTTGGTTTTCGCCAGGCATTACTGGAACCATGTCGTCTGTGAGCTGAAGCTGAAGCGCAGCTGGGTCATGCAGCAAGACAATGATCCAAAACACACAATCAAGTCTACATGAAAATAGCTAAAAAGCAGTTCTGCATGGAAGAGTGGGCCAAAATTCCTCCACAGCGACGTGAGAGACTGATCAACAACTACAGGAAGTATTTGGTTGGAGTCATTGCAGCTAAAGGTGGCACAACCAGTTATTGAGTGTAAGGGAGCAATTACTTTTTCACACAGGGGAATTGGGTGTTGCATAACCTTGTTTATGAAATAAAGGAAATAAATATGTAATTGTTGTGTTATTTGTTCACTTTTGTTCCCTTTATCTAATATTAGGTTTTGATTGAAGATCTGATAACATTCAGTATCACAAATATGCAAAAATAGAGAAAATTAGAAAGGGGGCAAATACTTTTTCATAGCACTGTAATATAATTATATGTCTGTCTGTTTCTCTCTCTCTCTCTCTCTCTCTCTCTCTCTCTCTCTCTCTCTCTCTCTCTCTCTCTCTCTCTCTCTCTCTCTCTCTCTCTCTCTCTATCTTTCTTTCTCTCTCTCTCTCTGTTTCTCTCTGTGTGTGTGTGTGTGTGTGTGTGTGTGTGTGTGTGTGTGTGTGTGTGTGTGTGTGTGTGTCTCTCTCTCTCAGTCATATGATATGTTACGAATTGCAATTCGTACAATATATTATGAATTTGCAACACATATGATATGTTCCGAATTCCAATTTGATGTTGCTAACATTAGATAGGTGGCTAATGCTAACGTTAGCTAGGTGGCTAACGTTAGCTAAGCTAGGGGTTAAGTTTAGGGTTTAAAATTAGGGTTGAGGTTAGGGTTAGGAGTTAGGTTAAAGGGTTAAGTTTAGGGTTAGGGGAAGGGTTAGCTAACATGCTAAGTAGTTGCAAAGTACAGTACTAGTCAAAAGTTTGGATGCACCTACTCATTCAAGGGTTTTTCTTTATTTTTACAGTTTTCTATATTGTAGAATAATAGTGAAGACATCAAAACTATGAAATAACACATATGGAATCATGTAGTAACCCAAAAAGTGTTAAACAAATCAAAATATATTTTAGATTTTATAGTCTTCGAAGTAGCCACCCTTTGCCTTGATGACAGCTTTGCACACTCTTGGCATTCTCTCAACCAGCTTCACCTGGAATACTTTTCCAACAGCCTTGAAGGAGTTCCCACATATGCTGAGCACTTGTTGACTGCTTTTCCTTCACTCTGTGGTCCAGCTCATCCCAAACCATCTCAATTGGGTTGAGGTCGGGTGATTGTGGAGGCCAGGTCATCTGATGCAGCACTCCATCACTCTCCTTCTTGGTCAAATAGCCATTACACAGCCTGGAGGTGTGTTGGGTCATTTTCCTGTTGAAAAACAAATGATAGTCCCACTAAGCGCAAACCAGATGGGATGGCGTATCGCTGCAGAATGCTGAGGTAGCCATGCTGGTTAAGTGTGCCTTGAATTCTAAATAAATCACTGACAGTGTCACCAGCAAAGCTCCCCCACACCATCACACCTCCTCCTCCATGCTTCATGGTGGGAACCACACATGCAGAGATCATCCGTTCACCTACTCTGCGTCTCACAAAGACACGGCGGTTGGAACCAAAAATCTCACATTTGGACTCATCAGACCAAAGGACAGATTTCCACCGGTCTAATGTCAATTTCTCGTGTTTCTTGGCCCAAGCAAGTCTATTCTTATTATTGGTGTCCTTTAGTGGTTTCTTTGCAGCAATTCAACCATGAAGGCCTGATTCACGCAGTCTCCTCTAAACAGTTGATGTTGAGATGTGTCTGTTACTTGAACTCTGTGAAGCATTTATTTGGGCTGAAATTTCTGAGGCTGGTAACTCTAATGAACTTATCCTTTGCAGCAGAGGTAACTCTGGGTCTTCCATTCCTGTGGCGGTCCTCATGAGAGCCAGTTTCATCATAGCGCTTGATGGCTTTTGCGACTGCACTTGAAGAAACGTTCAAAGTTCTTGAAATGTTCCGGATTGACTGACCTTCATGTCTTAAAGTAATGATGGACTGTCGCTTCTCTTTGCTTATTTGAACTGTTCTTGCCACAATATGGACTTGGTCTTTTACCAAATAGGGCTATCTTCTGTATACCACCCCTACCTTGTCACAACACAACTGATTAGCTCAAACACATTAAGAAGGAAAGAAATTCCAAAAGTTAACTTTTAAAAAGGCACACCTGTTAATTGAAATGCAATCCATGAGACTACCTCATGATGCTGGTTGAGAGAATGCCAAGAGTGTGCAAAGCTGTCATCTAAGCAAAGGGTGGGTACTTTGAAGGATCTCAAATATAAAATACACTTTTTTGGTTACTACATGATTCCATATGTGTTATTTCATAGTTTTGATGTCTACAGTATTATTCTACAATGTAGAAAATAGTTTTAAAAAGTAAAGACAAATCCTGGAATAAGTAGGTGTGGCCAAACTTTTGACTGGTACTGTAGGTAAAAAGTAGTAAGTAATTGCAAAATTGCTAATTAGCTAAAATGCTAAAGTTGTCCCTGATGAGATTTGAACAACCAACCTTTGCCTTAAGTAACCTTCTATCTTGTGTAACCATACAAAACATAACATATCATACTAATTTGAGTGTCCCGGAGTATCGTTTACTATGTTACGTCTAGTATATGAGACCAGGCTGCTTGAATATGGGAATCACATCGCTCACACACAAGGGCAAAAGGGTAACCGATACACCTCCCTGCTGGAGACGATGACCAAAACGAATACGTAGCCTACCAACAAGAGGATCAGCGACTGAGTGCAAAGAGCGCGTGGGACCAACTTCATCACAACTTCTCAAACATAGAGTGGAATAATGTAACGAAACCGCGAACAGTAATTTCACTGTAACTCTGTGGTGATGTCGAAAAACTACTTGGTATCTTATCGAAGTCATCATCACCTTGCCGTTTCGAGTTTTCACCTGTCAATCTACTACTTGACAGAATATAGTTTCAGTGCTAAATAATTTGCAGGTGAGTAAACATGTAATTGACAGTATTTACAATTCAATAGAAGTTTGACATTGTCATTAACTTTTTATTTACTTTAATTTACTGTAAACGTTCAGTCTGCATAATGTGTTTGACAATGATAGGCCTACTACAAACATTTGAAATAAATGTTATTGCAAATCACTCTGCTAAGTGCTAAATCTACCAAATGACTTGCAATTGCAATTCGTCTTTAGTAACAAAGTAGCCAACAGTAAATATAAACTGCAATCTGTCTTGTAGCAAGTTGGTTTTAATTATATAGCATGTACGATTTTATTGATAATATGCCTGTCATGTGTTTCAGACAGAAAGGGAATTTGTGGGGGCTTAAATCAAATGTATTTGATTTGCTTTTTTTTAAACATTGTATACAAGTACAGACTCAGCGCTTCAAAATGGTATATCATACACTGTAGTTGGATGAAACATTGGGAAGTAATGCTTCTTTAAATGTTGGTAAATGTTTAATTCCATTTAGGAGAAAAAGGCTTTCAAAGATTTTACTGCGATTTACACACTTGCTCTACAATAATCCTTGTGAAACATGTATTTAGAAAAGGAATATTTTCACCAAATTGCCAAAATGGATATTCGGAACATTATCTCACTAATTCCCCCATTAGGCAAAACATCAACAGTATTAAATAGCCTGTTGTTGTATAATAAAGATAACCTTTCATATTGAACAGCTACAGTGCTGCTATTTGTTCATTGCCATTTAACATAGTTCAAACACTCTTAAGCCTTAGACCCACCCATTTCTTTAAGAATTCACATGTGAACCCATGTGACTGTATCCATGTGCTAAAGCAGTGAGGTATATTGCTTAGCACTGGGTGGGTAAAATCACTTTGGAAGCCAAGACACAGCTGTCTTCATCAGGGTATAATGACAAACACTGCGGGTCACTAGTTTATATAGTGTCAAAGGACACACGCAGGTGTCTGTAATCATGGCCGGGTGTGGCCTGATAGCATTGGTTAATTCACAGATAAACAGAACATACAAAAAACATAGATAGCATACGATCATAGATACAACTTGGCTACATAGGCCCACAAACATTTACAATGAATAGCAAAATCACAATAATTACAAGAATGGCTTCAAATCAAAGTCTACGTTGAGACCGAAGGGAGCAAGGGTCTTTAAATTAAAGATCCAGGCAGCCTCTCGTTTTAACAATAAGTTGTCGAGGTCACCCCCTCTCCTATGGAGGGTGACATGTTCGATGCCGATATAACGTAAGGACGAAATCGAGTGGTTCGCTTCCAAAAAGTGGGCAGCGACTGGGTATGTCGAGTTTTTGCACCTAATGGTGCTACGATGCTCCGAGATTCGTACTTTTAATTCGCGCTTTGTTTTACCCACATAATTTTTACCACAAGGACAAGTTATAAGATAAATAACTGCCTTAGTGGAGCACTTAATAACACCTTTGATTGGGATCTGTTTCCCTGTTTGGGGGTGTTTGAAGGATCTACATTTGTAAGTGCCATTGCATTGAGCACAGCCATTACACTTGTAGTTTCCATCCGGTAGAGGCGCAAATAGACGTTGTGCAGGGATATTTAGAGGTGGTATATCCGAGTTTATCAATTGATCTCTGAGATTTCTGCCCAGCGAGAATACAACCAAGGGGAAAACACATTACCAATACTGTCATCGGATCTTAGAATGTGCCAATGTTTGTGAACGATTCCCTTAATCTGTTTAGAGCACTTTGAATAGCGTGTAGTTAGAACGCTTCAAAATTTCAACAAACCTAGCAATAACATTCACTGACCCCCAAGTTCAAGCAATAAGCTCATAAAGTACAAAGACAAAATATCTAAAGTGCTGCTTGTTCACCCTTGTTCACCCTTGTTCATCTCATTGTACTTGTGGAGGAGAGCAGGTTCTTCTTATGCTGAAAGACAAATTCCAGAAAATAGGTTAGTTAAAACATGAAGACATTAATCCTCTATAGCTTGTTATTTCCTGTTGACTGCTACAGCTGTACTAATTCACCAGCTAAAAAACAATCCCTGTAGTCAACCTGCTTCCAGCCAAACAATGGCAATGCTGACCCAACTGATTTAGCAAACCTTTAACTTCATAATTACCATCTAGCTAGATGTAAATTATATTCGTCTAGCTAGCCAGTTAGTTGAAAATGCAAAAAACGACCGAAATCTAAATCTATTATCCAATCTAGATAGCTATTTAGCCATTATTTAATCGTGGCTAGCTAGCTAGCAAATTTAGCCTGTGTGTCCCTATCACCTGGCTAACATGGGTTAGCATATGCACCGCAGTGGCTATTTACAGTGGTTAAACATGACAAACTGACAAACATTATGAAGATTATCATCATGTCATGCATGGCTTAGCACATCAACAATAAACAATAGCCAATCTAACATTAGCTAGCTAGCTAGAGTTCTGGTCAGCTAAAGCTAGCTAGGTAGCATGCTACCTGTATTAGTGCTGAGCGTTTATAATTAGTTTATAATTAATTATTATTATTAATATTATTATTAGTTTATTATCAGTGCTTTTTGAGGTCGGTTCGGTTTCGGCTCGATTGTAAAAAAAAAGTATTTAAAAAATGTATTTCGTTTTTGATTATTTTTAAAAACATTTCATGCACTATGCGTTATGCTTGTTGAATACTGTAACAACACAGAATAAAACAATTAATAAAAGTCCCATGATGGTAGTGACTGCCCATGACTGATTATCACTTATTAACCATCAGTTATTCACATTACTTCACTTTAATTAAATATTTCAGTTATTGTGTATAATACATTTGTTTTATTTGATAACTTTATTATTTCATTCCAAGTCATCATCTCATCTCTATAGAGCTGCTGCCTATGCTGTCTGACAAAATCACTATTTTAGTAGATCTTCAAGTAAATAAGGCATACTTTTATGACTGCTGAATACCAATACCTATTCATCGCGCATTCTTCTGTGACTTATGTAGCAGGTGTAAAAGAAAAACAGACCGGACAAGTAGCCGCGCAATGGATTATGGTCATTGTAGTTAATTATCAAGTTTTCTGCGCTAAACTATGTAGGACATTGGCCTGTTGAAAACTACAACTCCCTACTACATCGCACAGTTAAGGCATGATCTGATTTATCTCTAGAGAAACTGCAGTGCAATGTGCGCATTGAGCTCACAGAAAAAAAAGAACGAAATTGAATAAAAATAATTGAACCGACTTCAGTCAATTAGTAGTTAAAAAAAAAACATAACAGCTGTTTAGTTACACAGCAATAGCCACTGGGAACACCACATCATTTCAATGTGGATAATTTGATAATATTTGGTAGATACATTTATCAATGAGATTTCAACCTATTTATACCCACTCAAAAAGACAGCCAACAGTTTGTTGAATTCCCAATGTGTTATCACTATGTTTTCAAGCATCTAAAAGCACAACCAAAATCGATGTCTGATTTTTGGTTTAGTTGTCACCTAAATGTACTATCACTGCGCTTTCAACCATTTAAAAGCACACCAAAGTTAAAATGTGAATACAATGTCAGATATTTTGCTTATTAAACAACAACATCATTGGGCAAAAACTGGTTGCATCAACGTTGTTTCCACATTATTTCAACAAAAAAAGTGTGATGTTGAATAAACGTGGAAAACTGATTGGATTTTCAAAAAGTCATCAACGTAAGGGAATTTCTTATTTATTTTCAACCAAGCTTTAACCTAAATCTAATCACATGGTGACCTTTTTTTATTTATTTCACTTTGAATTCAAGTTAGTTGATATCTCAAGGGAGCACACCCATCACCATCAGGACCAGCACACACACTGCTCACAGCGATAAAACCAAAACACAAAACATAAATAACTCAAAGCAAAACATACAATAATCACATCCCCACCCTCACCCCTAATTGGAGGCCTTCAAACATTTATACTGTGCATGTGTGTGTGTATTTACTCCAACACTCATTAATTCCTATCTTCAGACAGCCACAGATCAACCCATCTTTCCCAGTAAATCATCATTCTACAATTTCCTCTTGCAATACCTCCCCCCTGGATGTGTTACTCATTTTAAGGTTGAATAAAAACTGTTACATTAGTTAACAATAGGCGATTTACTGTCTTACAAAAGTAATATTGAATTGTGTTTGGTTGACAACGCAGCATTTAAATATCAACATTTTAAAGGAGATGTACAGTTGAAGTCGGAAATGTTCATACACTTAGGTTGGAGTCATTAAAACTTGTTTTTCATCCACTCCACAAATTTCTTGTTAACAAACTATGATTTTGGCAAGTCAGTTAGGACATCTACTTTGTGCATGACACAAGTAATTTTTCCAACAATTGTTTACAGACAGATTATTTCACTTATAATTCATTGTGTGGTCCTCTGTAGCTCAGCTGGTAGAGCACGGCGCTTGTAACGCTAAGGTAGTGGGTTCGATCCCCGGGACCACCCATACACAAAAAAAAAAATGTATGCACGCATGACTGTAAGTCGCTTTGGATAAAAGCGTCTGCTAAATGGCATATTATATTATTATTATCACAATTCCAGTGGTCCAGAAGATGACATACACTAAGTTGACTGTGCCTTTAAACAGCTTGGAATATTCCAGAAAATGATGTCATGGCTTTAGAAGCTTCTGGTAGGCTAATTGACATCATTTGAGTCAATTGGAGGTGTATCTGTGGATGTATTTCAAGGCCTACCTTCAAACCCAGTGCCTCTTTGCTTGACATCATGGGAAAATCAAAATAAATCAGCCAAGACCTCAGAAAAAGAATTGTAGACCTCCACAAGTCTGGTTCATCCTTGGGAGCAATTTCCAAATGAAGGTACCACGTTAATCTGTACAAACAATAGTATGCAAGTATAAACACCATGGGACCATGCAGCCGTCATACCGCTCAGGAAGGAGACGCGTTCTGTCTCCTAGAGATGAAAGTACTTTGGTGCAAAAAGTGCAAATCAATCCCAGAACAACAGCAAAGGACCTTGTAAAGATGCTGGAGGAAACAGGTACAAAAGTATCTATATCCACAGTAAAACAAGTAATATATCGACATATCCTGAAAGGCCACTCAGCAAGGAAGAAGACACTGCTCCAAAACCGCCATAAAAAAGCCAGACTACGGTTCGCAACTGCACATGAGGACAAAGATTGTACTTTTTGGAGAAATGTCCTCTGGTCTGTTGAAACAAAAATAGAACTGTTTGGCCATAATGACCATTGTTATGTTTGGAGGAAAAAGGGGGGTCTTGCAAGCCGAAGAACACCATCCCAACCGTGAAGCACGGGGGTGGCAGCATCATGCTGTGGGGGTGCTTTGCTGCAGGAGGGACTGCTGCACTTCACAAAATAGATGGCATCATGAGGAAGGAAAATTATGTGGATATATTGAAGCAACATCTCAAGACATTAGTCAGGAAGTTAAAGCTTGGTCAGAAATGGGTCTTCCAAATGGACAATGACCACAAGCATACTTCCAAAGTTGTGGCAAAATGGCTTAAGGACAACAAAGTCAAGGTATTGGAGTGGCCATCGCAAAGACCTGACCTCAATCCTATAGAACATTTGTGGGCAGAACTGAAAAAGCGTGTGCGAGCAAGGAGGCATACAAACCTGACTCAGTTACACCAGCTCTGTCAGGAGGAATGGGCCAAAATTCACCCAACTTATTGTGGGAAGCTTGTGGAAGGCTACCCAAAATGTTTAACCCAAGTTAAACAATTTAAAGGCAATGCTACCAAATACTAATTGAGTGTATGTAAACTTCTGACCCACTGGGCATGTGATGGAAGAAATAAAAGCTGAAATAAATTATTCTCTCTACTATTATTCTGATATTTCACATTCTTAAAATAAAGTGGTAATCCTAACTGATCTAAGACAGGGAATTTTTACTAGGATTAAATGTCAGGAATTGTGAAAAACTGGGTTTAAATGTATTTGGCTAAGGTGTATGTAAACTTCCGACTTCAACTGTATCTACTGCTTGGATAGTTCCATCTGAGCCACTGGCTTAATCCTATTCGTTAACTTTTATTTTTGGTTGAGATGTAAATGTGAATCCAACATATAATTTGTTAACTTGTCAACAAGTTAGTATGCTATTTACCGTATTGCAAAAGTGATATTGAATTGTGTTTGGTTGTTAACGAAACCAAATATCAACTTTTGAAAGAGATGCATCTTCTGATTGGATAGCTCCATCTGTGCCACTGAGTCAGGCTTTAATTCCAGTTTGTCTACAAAATAAAAATTGATATGTTGAATTCACGTCTCCATTTTAGACGTTGGTATTTTTAGACGCACATTCCTAATAGTCAGTGACAAATATATCAAAGCTAA
Organism: Coregonus lavaretus; assembly: GCF_964263955.1. NCBI lineage: Eukaryota > Metazoa > Chordata > Actinopteri > Salmoniformes > Salmonidae > Coregonus > Coregonus lavaretus. The sequence continues at coordinate 42,035,553 of NC_139991.1, read as the reverse complement.
ACAGGGCTGGGCTTGGTTAAAATCCTGGATGGGAAACCGAAGGGATAGCTGTAGATAGATCAACTCTCCAGTAGGAGGTGCTGACCAGCCTATAGTTTTTTTCTTATAGTGGCTATTACGTTGAAGATCTGACGTTGTTTCAAAGGTACAAATTCAACATATTTTGGTTGTTGAAATGTTACCCTCAAAATAGCAGTTTTAAATTTTTTAACAAAAGTTCATAACTTTTTTCAAATCCAATGTATTCTCCACCACAGGAGGTTGGCCGCACCTTAATTTGGGAGGACGGGCTCGTGGTAACGGCTGGTGCGGAATCGGTGGAATGGTATCAAGCACATGGTTTGATGCCATTCCATTTACGCCGTTCCAGTCATTATTATCAGACGTTCTCCCCTCAGCAGCCTCCACTGTTTTCCACGTAGATTCCACATCACAATACGTTGACAAATTACGTTGAACAACGTTGATTCAACCAGTTTGTGCCCAGTGGGTAGCTAGCAATGAAAACAACTTTATGATACTGTGTTGAGCTAGCAAGCTGTTTAACTGTAGACTCTTACCTGCATATCTATGGATTATGATTAATCACGGCAGACTAAAACACTTTCAAAATATCCTTCCCACTCGGCATCAACCAGATTATGATTTCCTTCCACAGTAAGAGCTGCATGATACCAGCGCATTGATGGGTCCAGAAGCCGTGTTTTGTTATGATTCTGAATGGTCAGATAGCTAGCAACAATGACAAGAAGCTGCCATGTGGGGAATCGTAGATGGCTCATTTCAGCAAGTTTTATCTTGTTTTTGATACCATGTCTTGTTTTGAGGTGTTGTGACAGATTTCAAGTCAATGCTAATATGGCAAAAATTCCCTAGCTAGCTAACCAAGTTCTCATTGTGCAAATGTATTTATGTTTTCAATAAACATTTGGAGACTAAATATAGTTTACATGTTGTCAACAATCTAAGACAACCCTATCTGTTTTGCCCCATAGTTGCGCACGTGTCGGTTTTCTGTTGTAGTTCTGTTTGCCGTCAAACTTCCCGGATGAGTTACGGCATCACATTTGTGTCTGCATTACGTAAATGAAAATGTAAAAATGCATTAGTCCTACATCACCTCTTGAATACACTTATCTGCAACATTCTGTATTATTATCCTTGTTCATACACAGCTTAGTCCTAATCACAATATGTTAACTTTTTTGTATTGTATAATTGTATTACATTGTTGACATGCTTGAAAATGGATGGAATATTTAGATTTTGTACGTGAGAGAATAGAGCCAGTGGTTCCTAACTCCAGTCCTCGAGTACCCCCAACAGCACACATTTTTGTTGTAGCCCCGGACAAAAAACACCTGATTAATTTAATTGTGGGCCTGATTAGTTGATAAGTTGAAACAGGTGTGCTTGTCCTGGGATACAATACAAATGTGTACTGTTGGGGGTTCTCGAAGGACTGGAGTTGGGAACCACGAGTAGACCTTGGCAACATATTTTTGGGAGATTTCAGGAAATTCTTCCCTACGCCAGTTATAGATTGTGACTCATTTATTACTCATAACTATAAATGTGTGCCTGTCTCACTGATATATTTCAGATGTCTTTGTCCATATGGATAGACCACTGAGGGCCTGAAGATGAGATGCTGATTTAGCCACTGATCTTCCTCTTCTGCAGATTCAAGCATGGCTTTTGGGAAGAGGAGCATTGTGGGAAAAGTTGTTCTATTCCCCTAAACTCACCAAGGCTGTTTGTGAAGAAGACACTGGGTCAAACATGAACGGTAAGGGCTGTCACCTCCTGGTCTCCCCCTCTGGTGGAACCCCATCGCTGGGCATGATCACAGGACAGCAGGCCCCCTCCATCAGGATGCCTATGCACACCACCCTGTCCCCGGGATACCGTGCCACCCTGAGCCCCTCTCCGGTGGGTAGCAGCTGGGGCAGAGGAGGGGGTGTCCACCACTCCCAGGTACCCCTCAGCTCCGGGACAAACTCTGGGAGTTCTGTCCTGCTTCCTGCCCCGAGCCTCCGCAGGCAGATGTTGACCAATGGGAAACAGCCAAATGTGTCAAGTGTCTCACAGATGTCATGGCAACAAGTGCCCACCCTTCAACTCCCACCCATCAGCATTGCAGCCACCAATCAGGGCATGGCGTCTGACTGCTCTGACAGTGGTGTCAAAGGTAAGTTCTAGTAGGCTTTGCCGATAGACAGTATTACATACAGACTAATACATTTACACATCAGTGTATATGTGAGTGATGTCTTGACCTTTTGTGTAGGATAAGGTCATTTCCATGTAAAAGGACCCATGAGCACCAACATGTGAAGTTCATAGGAGCATGTCAAATTGGGTGTCAAATGAAGGCTAAGAGTATATTACATGTTTTATTAAGACATATATATATATATATTATTTTCAACCATTTCCATCCTAGAAATTAGGAATAAGCAAAGGCTTTGATTTATTTTCAAACAGATTGAAATTAGGTCTTAGAAAACATCTACCAGAAACAGCTTTAAAAGCTATTAGAAATACATCAAAACACAATAATGTTGAAGACCCCTGCCAACTAATATCAACACTTATATTTAGTTTAGGATAATTTGTTCTGCCTTCTGTAAGTTTAACAAACATTGCCTTGTGCCTTGAAATTCCATTACCAAAAACCCACATATCTTTTAAGATATTTTCAGTTCACAGAAGTGACAAGTAAAGACCTATCAGTTAGTTATAGTGTTTTTACTGATATCAATTTTGTTTATAAATTATTAAGTGATTAAAACAAATCATAACAGAATTTCTGCAATTGAATTGGCTACAATGGGAAATCAAAGTAGTCACAAAACACAGTTGGGTCACCTGCTACTGTCCTCCCTTCCACTGGCATTCTGTTATGTTCAACTGATAACAGTTTTCTTTCTCTTTCTGTCATCTGGTGGTCAAAGCAAGAGTGTGAAAAGTCTGGGCAAGCCCTGCCTCACTCTCTCCCTCTCTCTCTTCTCTCTCTCTCCAATTAATGTCCCCTCTCCCGGCTCTTACTGACACCTACCCATGAGCCCCCTCCCTTTCCATTTACTGTAACCAGGTTCCTCACCCACTAAGCACTGACCGACACCGGACGTCCATGGACGTTGACAAGTAGTTTACATTTGGTCAGTCTGCCCTGGCCTTGATTTCAACATCCACAGACATTTTTGGGGGGCCTGGTGCAGACCAGACTTGATTTCAAGTCTTTCTGTACCGGCCTTTTTTTGGCCCAAACATAGACATAGACGTCCATGATTCACAAGTTTGGACAGCACAGTACATTACAGGACAGTACAGTAGAGCACAGTAGACTACACAACAATAAAGAAAAGTAGAGTATAGTTCAGTATATTACAGTACAGTACAGTAGAGCACAGTAGAGTACACTACAGTAAAGAAAAGGAGAGTATAGTTCAGTACAGTACAGTAAAGAAAAGTAGAGTTCAGTACAGTACACAGTAGAGCACACTAGAGTTGAGTACACTATAATGTACTGTACTGAACCATACTCTACTGTACTGTACTGTACTGAACTGTATTGTACTGTACTGAAGAATACTCTACTTGACTATACTGTACTGTACTCTACTGAACTCTACTGTGCTGTACTTTGATGTCCAAACTTGTGAAACATAGACGTCTGTGATTGGTTAAGATTTGGTCCGGTCCGGACCAACCAAATGTTGTCTTGTTTGGTGGCGGAGCTCATTAAAATAATAGCCAGTGTGTAGAATAATACCCAAATATGCAAAGGAGGATATTGCATATTTATACCTTTGTGTATCTATTCAGGATACATCACCATGAAGAGAATGACATTCATATTTATAATTATGCATTTCTGTCTAGTACAGATCAGGGACCCATGATGAAATTTCATTACCTCAATTCTGTTACCAGGTGTAAATCCACTTCACTTACTGTAGTTCAACAACCAAAAGAGATAAAATAAAGATAAAATATTTTTTTTAAATGAAATAGTGACACGAGGAATAAATACATAATGAATAACGAATAACAATAATGAGTAAAAATAACATGGCTATATACAGGGAGTGGCTATAAGCATCTGCACAGTTCTTCCAGTAAATGGGTTTTTGTAAAATGTTCAGTGTAAATTGTTAAAAGTAGTCCTTGTGCATAGAGTTGTACAGTTTGTTAAACTTTGAAATCAATTACGGTCTAAGGCACTGCATCGCAGTGCTTGAGGTGTCACTACAGACCCGGGTTCGATCCCAGGCTGTGTCACAGCCGGCCGTGACCGGAAGACCTTGAGGCGGCGCACAATTGGCCCAGCGTCGTGCGGGTTAGGGTAGGGTTTGGCTGGCCGCGATTTCCTTGTCGGTCGCCAGCTGGACAGTGTTTCCTCCGACACATTGGTGCGGCTGGCTTCCGGGTAGAGCGAGCAGTGTGTCAAGAAGCAGTGTGGCTTGGCAGGGTCGTGTTTCGGAGGACACATGGCTCTCGACCTTCTCCTCTCCCGAGTCCGTACGGGAGTTGCAGCGATGGGACAAGACTGTAACTACCAATTGGATATCACGAAAAAGGGGTCAAAGTAAAGTAAAGTAGAATCTGAATCTCAGAGCAATTCCGTTACCGTGGAATTGCCCATAACTGTAATTGACTTGATCAGTCTTGACTTTGTCCCCTCATTATGACAGTGTGACCCTCGAGACCTTAGGTTAGTGGTCCTCTCTAGGTGCACTTGCAAGTGAGGATGTCACTCCAAATAAGACCCATGGGGCGGCGCACAATTGGCCCAGCGTCGTCCAGGGTAGGGGAGGGAATGGCCGGCAGGGATGTAGCTCAGTTGGTAGAGCATGGCATTTGCAACGCCAGGGTTGTGGGTTCGATTCCCAAAATAAAAAGATAATGTAAGTCGCTCTGGATAAGAGCGTCTGCTAAATGACTAAAAATTTAAAAAATGTAAGTTGAAAGCACCATATTAAAGGAATCAGTTATTTAATAGCTAGCTAAATGTTCCCTACCATAAACTATTTATTTAAAACCTGATACTTATGCCCTCCAAGGACCTGTATGGAGGACCTCTTCCTCCCTTTCAATTGAAAGATCACAGTGTGCACGTCCCAGAACAGAAGACAGACTTACAGTGATATGTTGTAAACAGTTTTTCAATCAGCCCCTCTCTTCTCGCCACTCTTCAAAGTAGCACTGATTTACATAGACGTCTTCATACTTCACTTCACTTCAATGTTGTCCTCCCACCCGAACCACCGCTCTTCCCCAGAACTCCTTTCTCCCTGGCCTGTTTATTGATAATTAACCAAGCAGAAAACATGTCCCTAAATGAGCGATGGAGGAAAAATAGGAAGAAAAAAATCTCATTAGTAATTAACAGAGCAGAAAGTGTCTCTGGGCAGTTCAGGTTTGTTAGGTTGAATTCCAGTATTCATACGTTTCTATTGAACAAGACAAAAAACGTCAGGTTTGTGTTTGATTTCTGTTGAAGATATCTTTCTAATGGGTCCCTGGTGTGCAAACACAGTTTGCTGTGTTAATATGGTGAAGTGAACTGTGATGGAGATGAACAGACCCTGAACCTTGGATTCATTGCATCGCTATCAAAGTCAGATACTGCCAGTACAAATTAAAGAAATGTGTGTCAAGCATGATGACAATGGTTGGATGCAAATGAAAATGCCTCAACCACTCTCACTACAATTAATACACAGTGAGAGTTCTCCACAATCGTCTCTCTATTATCTTTGTCTAGAATTTACGTTGAATAGCTTGATTCCATAATTAAGAAAGTTATTATAATTTTTTATGTTTTCTTAAATCTTGTTTCAAGCTGTGTCGAACGATTCTGATTGAATTTAGTCTAGCACAAGCAGCAACACTGGAAGGCTGAGGCTGGAGTGCTCAGATGTAAAGGCTTCTTATTTATTATGATTTTTATAATATTCCTAGTTGAACATAAACTTGAAACAGTGTTGATTAATTTAGAGCCCGCATGAGACCTAAGAAATTCCACTCTACATTTTAGACCCTTAATCATTAATACAGTATGTGGTTTTTTATTTGTAAAGTATATGGTCTAATTCAAGCAAACCATGTCAAGTGATTGTATTTCCTACTGTACAGTGAGGGGAAAAAGTATTTGATCCCCTGCTGATTTTGTACGTTTGCCCACTGACAAAGAAATGATCAGTCTATAATTTTAATGGTAGGTTTATTTGAACAGTGAGAGACAGAATAACAACAACAAAATCCAGAAAAACGCATGTAAAAAATGTTATAAATTGATTTGCATTTTAATGAGGGAAATAAGTATTTGACCCCCTCTCATTCAGAAAGATTTCTGGCTCCCAGGTGTCTTTTATACAGGTAACGAGCTGAGATTAGGAGCACACTCTTAAAGGGAGTGCTCCTAATCTCAGCTTGTTACCTGTATACAAGACACCTGTCCACAGAAGCAATCAATCAATCAGATTCCAAACTCTCCACCATGGCCAAGACCAAAGAGCTCTCCAAGGATGTCAGGGACAAGATTATAGACCTACACAAGGCTGGAATGGGCTACAAGACCATCGCCAAGCAGCTTGGTGAGAAGGTGACAACAGTTGGTGCGATTATTCGCAAATGGAAGAAACACAAAAGAACTGTCAATCTCCCTCGCCCTGGGGCTCCATGCAAGATCTCACCTCGTGGAGTTGCAATGATCATGAGAACGGTGAGGAATCAGCCCAGAACTACACGGGAGGATCTTGTCAATGATCTCAAGGCAGCTGGGACCATAGTCACCAAGAAAACAATTGGTAACACACTACGCCGTGAAGGACTGAAATCCTGCAGCGCCCGCAAGTTCCCTCTGCTCAAGAAAGCACATATACAGGGCCGTCTGAAGTTTGCCAATGAACATCTGAATGATTCCGAGGAGAACTGGGTGAAAGTGTTGTGGTCAGATGAGACCAAAATCGAGCTCTTTGGCATCAACTCAACTCGCCGTGTTTGGAGGAGGAGGAATGCTGCCTATGACCCCAAGAACACCATCCCCACCGTCAAACATGGAGGTGGAAACATTATGCTTTGGGGGTGTTTTTCTGCTAAGGGGACAGGACAACTTCACCGCATCAAAGGGACGATGGACGGGGCCATGTACCGTCAAATCTTGGGTGAGAACCTCCTTCCCTCAGCCAGGGCATTGAAAATGGGTTGTGGATAGGTATTCCAGCATGACAATGACCCAAAACACATGGCCAAGGCAACAAAGGAGTGGCTCAAGAAGAAGCACATTAAGGTCTTGGAGTGGCCTAGCCAGTCTCCAGACCTTAATCCCATAGAAAATCTGTGGAGGGAGCTGAAGGTTTGAGTTGCCAAACGTCAGCCTTGAAACCTTAATGACTTGGAGAAGATCTGCAAAGAGGAGTGGGACAAAATCCCTCCTGAGATGTATGCAAACCTGGTGGCCAACTACAAGAAACGTCTGGCCTCTGTGATTGCCAACAAGGGTTTTGCCACCAAGTACTAAGTCATGTTTTGTAGAGGGGTCAAATACTTATTTCCCTCATTAAAATACAAATCAATTCATAACATTTTTGACATGTGTTTTTCTGGATTTTTGTGTTGTTATTCTGTCTCTCACTGTTCAAATAAACCTACCATTAAAATTATAGACTGATCATGTCTTTGTCAGTGGGCAAACATACAAAATCAGCAGGGGATCAAATACTTTTTTCCCTCACTGTATGTCCCTGTATACTTTGACATTGGTGGAGAACCCTCAACCCTCTAATGGTGAACTTGTCTCTACCAGGTTACTCTGTCTCAGGACCAAGTATGCAGGTGTTGGGCCAGCCGGCTGGTGCCAACCTCTGGGTCACCAGTAGTCCCATGGTGGTCCAGAGCCTGGGCCCAGTGTCTCCTGTGAGCACCCAGGCCTACACCTCAGGTCCTCTGGTACCACACACCCCCCAAGACCCCCAACCCCCACAAGGCCTGGTGGTACCCTACACAGATGCCAGGTGAGTCAACATCTGCACCATTCTAGGTGAGGGAGTATACCTGCAAACTCTTTTCATTACACTGATTTCTGTGATACTTTAAACAAAATTCACGTACGTTATTAAACAGCTGTGATACTAAACTCTACCCAACTTTCCTGGTACTGCTATCCTTACTCACATACTACAGTGTTGTGCCTCAGGTCCTTGCTCTCCAGAGAGTCGCTGGCCTCCACCACCCTGAGCCTAGCAGAGACCCAGTCAGTTCTGAGTGGCAGACAGGAGTGGCCCTATGGCTACCGGGTCCTTCCTCCACTCTGCCCACAGCAGGGCTCCACCCTAGGCAGCGAGGGCGGTGAGCTGCTCAGCATGCCCCCTGGCACTGCCATGTCAGGGAGCACCAGCATCTCCAACTCTGCGTCCCTGCCTTCCTACCTGTTTGGGGGGGATGTCAACAGCCCCCGGCAGTACTCAGCCCATTCCAAGAAGAGGGCCCTCTCCATGTCCCCTCTGTCAGACGGCTATGGCATCGACTTCAACTCCATCATCCGCACCTCGCCCACCTCGCTGGTGGCTTACATCAATGGTTCCCGGAGCTCTCCGGCTTCCCACCACACCCTTTCACCCCTCCAGCCTGAGGTCTATGGCCACTTCCTGGGGGTGAGAGGGAGCTGTATCCCCTATCCTCAGACTCCAGGCCTCTTCAGCCTCCCAGGCTCCACACTGGCCCTGACCCAACTGAGTGACCCCCACCCTTGGACGGAGTGTGGTCGCATGCAGAGGCTGGAGCAGGGCGGAGCGCTGGAGAGCCAGATGGCTAACATGGTGGTGGAGCAGCAGTGTCTCCCAGAGGAGGGAGGGACACTACAGAAGGCAGCCAGGAACGCTAATGACCTGGTGCCATCTCTACACTTTCAGCTAGAGTTGGCCACCATCATCAGATCAGCTAGTCCACCGCAGGGCCCACCGCCTCCCTACCACTCTCACCAGCACCACCACCTCCACAGACCTCTCAGCCACATCCAGGGCCAGGCCCAGTTCCCTGTCTCGCAGGCTCCCCCAGCTCCCCCTGGGCATGGGGTCAGCCTCCTGCCTCATCCTCTTTCCCCGTTCCCCATGCTGGAGGAAGAGGAGGAGGAGACAGAGGAATACAGTAGGGGCCACTGCTGCCGCTGGTTGGACTGCAGTGCTGTGTATGACCAAAAGGAGGAGCTGGTAAGGCACATAGAGAAGCTCCATGTGGACCAACGGAAGGGCGAGGACTTCACCTGCTTCTGGGCAGGATGTCCACGCAGGTTCAAGCCTTTCAACGCCCGCTACAAACTCCTCATCCACATGAGAGTCCACTCTGGAGAGAAGCCCAACAAGTGCACGGTACATAGCAAATCAATCTCTGGTGAATGCCTCAAAACTGTCTATACCATGCAAGTGTGAATCTGTTTAGTCACCCACTTGAGAATCCATTGGCTTTACCTGAACAAAATTCTACCTCAGGTATTCCATCTTATGCACAATGGTTAACATCCTTTTCCCATAAGTGTGCTACAGGGGGAAGTGAGTGCACCAGTTCCCTTCCAGGCTGTCTCCCCTGTCTACTGTGAGTCAACCAGCCAATCATCTAGACCTGAGCTATAGATGTCATTTCAGCCTCTTAATAGCCTTGCTGAGACAGTTTAGAGGGAAATAGACATCTTGAAGTACACATGTTGTACCTCTTTAAGGCCTTTGTGTGCTCTGATGTACGGCCGAAGGCTGAAGGTTGGGGTCAGAAATATGGCCTCTCTCTCCTCTTAACTGTGGCCACGGGCTAATTAGTCCAGCTCTGTGATAGTTGACATGGGAGTTAACTTAATTATGTAGTTATTAAATCAGCACAAAGGCAGCGCAGCGCTTAAGTTCTGGCAGGGCACCAGTCAGACAGCCTCCTGCTCTCTGCTCTCTGCCACAGTCTCCTCTCTCTCTCCTAGATCTCTCTCTCTCTGAGCTACTCTACCAGGTAGTCACAGGGCCTGTCAGCAGCCAAGAACCTGCCAGGCAGGGACAGACTTGGCTGGGTTTCTGGGAAGGTGATGCCCCCTGGCCCGGTTCTGATTGGGTCTGGTTCTGTGACCAAGGAGAGAGAGACTTGAATGGAGTTCATCTGAAAGCCATGGACCTGGTTCTGATTAATTTAGTCCTCTTCACTAGTCGCTTTTGATTTCACTGCATGACAACATGCCATGTTCAAAGCCAAAGTCAGTTGACAGATGAGTTGTTCTGCACTGTATGTCCTTCCTGTCCTGTATTTTTTTTTTTTTTTTTTTTTACAAATTACTAAAACTTAAACGAAACTGTAGAAATTATATTGGACCTACATTTGAACAGAGTCTTCACTCTTTCCAGGTTGCTATGAATCACCTAAATGAAAGCTGAATAGTTAAGGAGAATCAAACATTTAAAAAACAATGGATACAGGACTTTTTTTTGCTAATTTTGACGGCAAGGAAATATAACAAATTTTCAGTGTAGCCCTCCGGACCTCGGTAAATACCGAATGCGGCCGGCGGGCAAAATGAGTTTGACATCCCTGGTCTAGACAATTGTAGAGATACCCCCCGCCCTCAACCCCACTGGTAACATACTTGAAGTTCAGATGAGTAAGAGGCCAACAATTCTCATTCTCTGTCTCGTTTCGCTGCTTCTTGGTTAGACAATTATTAACTGGATGCATACCTGCGGTCGACCTTTCGCTCCAAAACACTCACTTATTACTTCTAACCAGTCCCGTTGCTATGGAGGCTGCAGCTGCATTCAGATGGGTCTGTGTACCATGAAATCATGTGTTAAAGGGGAAAATATCCAGGGTCATGCCCAAAAACAGAACAGACATTGGGTGTGTCGGAAATGGCACCATATTCCCTATATAGTGAATAGAATGCCAATTTGGACATACCCATTATATAACATCCCATCATCCCAGGCTTGACTTCAGCATACGCTGAAGAAGTCCTACTGAAAAGAAATAGAACGAGGTCAGTCTAATTGACAGAAACTGTCAGAAAACCCAGACTTACTGAACAAAAACAGTCTGAGCAATCAAAGTCAGAGCCGAGGAGCTAGACAGGCAACAGAGACTCTCACAGAGCGAGAGAACCAGTTCTACTTCACTAAAACTGTCTTAGATGCCATGCCAGCCAATTGTCCAAGAATTACACTCGGGCCTATTGTGTGCCCAGCCGGGAGCATCACAATGGAGCAGATCTGATTACACACCAGGCAAGCCATGACTTGTTCCTGTCAGCTCTCAGTGTGTGATGGTGATTGAGCACTTTCTTAACACATAGTTGATTCCTCTGTGTATTTAGTGTATGCCTTATCACTGTGATTTCAACACTTCCAACAGTTTTCAAACTGGGCTCCCGAGTGGCGCAGCGGTCTAAGGCACTGCATCTCAGTGCTAGAGGCATCACTACAGACCCTGGTTCGATTCCAGGCTGTATCACAATTTGGCTGTGATTGGGCGGCGCACAATTGGCCCGGGGTAGGCCGTCATTGTAAATAATACTTATTTCTTAACTGACTTGCCTAGTTAAATAAAGGTTAAAAAATATATATAATAATTTGGAAATAACTAAGAGCAACGCCTATGTAAACACATTAGCTAATCATGCTTTTTGCTCTGTGTTCATTTGATGATTTACTGTTGAAAAGATGAACAATTATCACCATAATTAATAATGGTACATTTTCAGGCTTATCAGAACAGCTTTAGATGTTGTGCAATAGATTCATACAGTTTCTTGGAAATTTGAACTATATCTCCTACAGTAACTATATTATTTTCTAATGAAAAGTCCCTGTGTTGTTGAGTAGTATGCTCACTTGAGGAATCACAGTGTGCATTTGACCATATCTCTATTGTTGTAAGAAGACTGTAGCTGTTAAGGTGTAATTCAACCCCAGTAGTTCGTGTTAATCCACTTAGTTTCCCTCACAATGGACAGCTTGAAATTCTAGTCCTGCCCACAACGCCACAGAATGCAGGCCTGATGGGATTTATGGTTTGCCAAGATTTTTAGCGCCATTTCTACAACCGTAAGGAGGGAAATAACTTGATTTTGCCACCAGAAACCAGTTCAGACTTCAAAGTATTTTAACGCACCAGCTTATTCTCATGTTTCTATAACCGTTTTTAGCGCTTGTTTTAAAGACCTCAAAATCTCATGAACTAACTTTTTGCATTTAAAGAAGATGATGATAGACGAGAGGAGAAGAGGGAGAGAAGAAGTTGACTGGGCATGAGGAGAGGATATGTGAGAGTGAGGAGGGGTGAAATTTGAGAGTTTCTTTTATTTTTATTTTTATTAAAAAATTTGTGGGTATTTTACCCCCTTTTTCTCCCCAATTTCGTGGTATCCAATTGGTAGTAGTTACAGTTCCTGTCCCATCGCTGCAACCCCCGTACGGACACGGGAGAGGCGAAGGACGAGAGTTGTGCGTCCTCCGAAACAGAACCTAACCGAGCCGCACTGCTTCTTGACACAGTGCCCGCTTAACCTGGAAGACAGCCGCACCAATGTGTCGGAGGAAACACCGTACACCTGGCGACCGAGTCAGCGTGCACTGCGCCCGGCCCGCCACAGGGGTCGCTCTAGCGCGATGGGACAAGGACATCCCTGCCGGCCAATCCCTCCCCTACCCTGGACGACGCTGGGCCAATTGTGCGCCGCCCCATGGGTCTCCCGGTCGCGGCCGGCTACGACAGAGCCTGGACTCAAATCAGGATCTCTAGAGATTTGAGAGTTTGAAGGGGATCAGAAAGGGAGCTGTAGATAAGAGGAAGGAAAGTGTTATGCAAAGATGTGAGATGGAACAGCGGGAACATGGAAGGGTGGAGAAGAGAGTGGAAGAGAGAGTGGAGATGTGAGCGAGTGGAGATGTGAGAGAGTGGAGATGTGAGAGAAGAGAGAGGCTGAGGCACTACAGAGGGCACTAGACTGACTCTGCTGGCAAGCTGTGGGCGGGTCATTGTTCCCCAGGGCATGCATGGCTGCCAGGACCTGTCAGGAGGCTTGCTGTGGCATTCAGCTCCACTGAGGAGCCATGTTGCTGTCTATTCAGACCCTCTGTCCCTCACGGCAGCTAAAAGGGGACTTTAAGCTTTATTAGCAAGAGAGTGTGTGTGTGCTTGCGTGCATGGTGGGCCACTCCTGGGCACCGCTGGGCTCCTGGCAGTGTGTTTGTGTGTGATGCTGGTTCTCACTTCTCTTCCCATCCCCAGGCTGAATGACTATTTATCCTGCTCATTCTCTCTGGCCTGTGTTTTTCTTCTGCTAGCCCGTCTGAATGGTCCGATGCTGATCCTTTTCTCTACACTGTGGTTTGGAGTGTCTGGTCGTGGTGTTCTTTCCTGGTATGCCACCGTATTAGAGAGCATTTGGACAGAATATCCTGCTGTGTGTGAAGAAGACTTGTGAAAGACTAGAAAAATGTTGGAAAGGTGGTGGCTTTCTCCACTTTCAGTAATACTTCTGTTAGGTCATTACTCATGTCCCCAGACAAGCAGGACATAGAGTGCAGCGGTAAAGACCCACAAGGAGAGAGATCGTCATCATTGCATGGGAGACCTCATCTGTAAGCACTAAAATACTGTTCATTGTACCCCAAATTCACACATTCGCTATGATACAGTCATGCAGAATACATTTTCTATCCCCAATAGGCTGGTGAGCACTAATAGAGCACTAATAGAATTCTCAGGAATATCTGCCTTCCTATCTCCCTCTTGAATGACTTAAGGCTTATAAAGTCTGACTCCATTCCTTTTGACAATATGAACATATGGTTCCCATCAGAAGGACTCATAATGGCCTTACTGGAATTGAGGGTCAAGGTTAGGCATAATGGGTTTTGGCATAATGACAGTACTCTGCTGGTGGTTTTGCTCTGCAGGGTGTATGTTCGTGCCTGCTGTTTGCAAGCTTCGAGTGTACTGTCTCTTGAGTAGGTAGCACTTTGCCAATACAGTATGTTAGATAGTTGAATTTCATCACGATATTGTCTTGCAAGAAGATAGCAGCAATGTTGATTCAGATAGAGTTCAGAAGAGAAATACAGTCTGAAGTTAGCATTACGTTATTACGTGAATCAAAGGAATCAAAGGAGTGAATCAAAGGAATATGTCCCCTAGCAATGCAGATGAATGTGATGAGTCAAATATTAAAGGAACTGATTAATTTGTAGTTGGTCAGCTCAGACTGAGGGAGAGGTATAGCTATGCAAGGAATCCAGTCCTGGAGGGACAATAATAAAATGGGTCATGGTTCCATGACTTTACTCTGTGAAGTTGAAGTAAGGACATTCCAAGCCCCTTGACTGGAGAGAGAGAGAGAGCAAAGTACTAGGCTTGACTTACAGTAGGAAACTGATGATTCACATGTCTTGAGGGTGAGGTCATTGCAGTGAGGTGGTAGTACTCAGGGGTGGACTGGGACCAGAAATCGGCTCAGGCATTTCTAACACACCAGCCAGCCCATTTTTTTCCTTGAGGCCCCCACACACACCGGCCCATTTTATTTCTTGAGGCCCCCATTATTAGCCAGATAATGATCATTTTGCAAAAACAAGTTTGACAGGCCCAATAGGCTAAAAGTGGAAGGCCATCTGGCATTTGCCAAAAATGCCAGATGGCCAGTCGGCCCCTGGTAGCACTGCACAAAGGAGAGCTGTTCAGTTCTGCTGACTTGGATCAGCTTCCATCCACTACTCCTGACTCCCATAGCTTGTGACAGTTAGGGCACCTGGGCAGGGAGCAAGCCCTTTTGACAAGGAACAAACCCCTCTCTACCTTAACCTCTCTACCAGTTGGTGGTAGCATGTTTCTACAATGAGTTAATCTGTCAACACATTTAGCTCCTACAAGACCCTTGAGACAAGACAGATTCTACAGACTGAAGTCTGTGTACACACAGATACTGACCCCTGCTGGTTACATTGACCACCACACCTTATAGTGTTTGCCAGTGGTATTTTACATATTGAGAGCTTCTATCTGCATTAAAATTGGGTTATTGACATACCCTTGTTCTGTACAATGTTCTCTACCTATATAGTACTCATGTTGCTAAGTCCAAAAGAAAACAAGATAAACATTGATGACACCATTCAAACCAATGAGGTTTCGGAACTTTAAAGCCAATTATCTCCGAATCCTCTTTTTGCAGATATAACTTTATAGTCCCAAGCTCTCGATATGCTGAATGTTTGGATATTGTTTTGTGGACCCCTGATGTACAGGGGTCCACAGTGGCGCAGCGAGTGGTGCAGTGGTCTAAGGCACTGCATCTCAGTGCTTGAGGTGTCACTACAGACCCCCTGGTTCAATTCCAGGCTGTATCACAACCGGCTGTGATTGGGAGTCCCATAGGGCGGCGCACAATTGGCCCAGCGTCGTCCGGGTTTGGCCGGTGTAGGCTGTCATTGTAAATAAGAATTTGTTCTTAACTGACTTGCCTAGTTAAATAAAAAAAAATAGGTTCATGATAGGAATATTAAGTGTACACTTAACTGGTTTCAGTTTGAAGGCTGTCAGAAGGCTTTCTCTCGGCTGGAGAACCTGAAGATCCACCTGCGCAGCCACACTGGAGAGAAGCCTTATCTATGCCAGCACCCAGGCTGCCACAAAGCCTTCAGCAACTCCAGCGACCGAGCCAAGCATCAGCGCACACACCTGGACACAGTGAGTTGAGTGGCATGTCTCAGACAGACACACAGAAAACACATGCACACATTGAGACACTGATCTCTTACTCTGTTTTCTTCCTTATTCTCTCTCTCGTGTCGCTCTCTTTTTGTCCTCTCTCGAGCTGGACATGGCAGCTAGCTAGCATTTCCACCTTCAAAAAAGCTGTACACAAATACTTCAGTGTAGACTGTGCTTTTATCTAGACAGCTTTTATGTGATGTGTATGCTTTTATTGATTATATGGAACCCAGAAGTGAGTGGACTATCGTGGCTAAATAAATCAAATTAAATGACACACACACCGAAAGTCGAAACTGAAAGTTGTTGGTTTTGTGACATTATTTACAGTTGTCTGTGTACGTGTGCATGTTTGTGCAGAAGCCGTACGCGTGTCAGATCCCTGGTTGTGTAAAGCGCTACACTGACCCCAGCTCCCTGCGCAAGCACGTCAAATCCCACTCCTCCAAAGAGAGGCAGTTGAGGAAGAAGGTCAGTATGGAGCTGCCTGGACTCTACTCTTTACACTTAGGCCTGATAATCCGCTCAATCAACCTCAGGAACTTACACTTTGCAGTGAAAGGATCCACTTGACTTTATCACAGTCTCAATGGCTCTTTAGAAACACTCTCTCTTTCACAGCCTCTTACTTTTCCCCACTTCTGTTGTATCGCAAACACATCCACTTACACAGTACACTAACACAGTATGCCTCCACGTATTGTTGTATAAATCTTCACTAGTTAGTTGATTTGCTTTGCTGCGCTGTAATGTTCAGAACATATTAAAGTCCCTGTAGGGGATAATTATGCTCATTAAATAAATCTTACAGTTAAGGTTATGTCACCATAGATACAACATGCCGCAGGAGGTGGGCTGTTTCTATAAAAATAAAAAATATGTACGAACGCTCCCACATTCACAGCTTTTTTCATTAGCAAGTTAGTGTATTCTCTACTGCATTTATGCTGATCTCTGTACCTCTGTTTCTCTGTGATTGGTCTAAAGCTGAGGTTGTCTGTTGACATGAGCCAAGAGGCATTAACGGATTGCCTAACCATCCAACACCTGAAACCCAGCCTCTCTCCTCTGGACATGATTGACAGAAGGTTGGGCCAATCCCCTAGCCCTTCCCTAGATCACTACACAGGTACACATCTTCCAGATGCTCTGACTGTGCCTTTATTTAGAGTTAGGTAGGCCTATTCGGTTAGGTAGGCCTATTATGTACGTATATTCTTCTTAATTAGAGTCTCGGTGATGGGTTTATGTTGTGTGTAGCCTTGTCCAGTGTATCCATATCTCTATTTTGTTGTCTGTGTTTTATAGAATTGCTGTCCAGTGGCCAGTCTAGCCACTGTGTGTCTCTATCCATCCCTGTCCATTCAGCTGTTCCACAGCGCCAACCCTCCTCAAACAGCTCACACCTGGCTCTGCTGCGCTCCCAGCAGGACAGTTACAGGTACTGCACCCACACAGCAGAACGACTATTATTTGTCTTCTAATCTATTTGAGTTCACCACAGAAGTTTATTCAGCTTTGACTATGAGGCAGTTTAGTGTCATTGCCGGTTGTTTATATGCAGAGGGAACATTTTCATTTATGATAAACAATTCATACAATGGTGTTTTACCTATGGTCAAATTATGAAAATTCATTAGCAGCTGTCACAATCACTTAGTATTTGTTGCTGTGGTAGTTATGTGGAAATCATTTTCTAAGACATTGGTGGTGAGAACATTTCCATTTTAAAACTATGTGTAAACTTCACCACAGTGATATGTGCACAGTTAATGTTATACTGTAATTCTGTCTTAAATGTTAAAACGTGCAGGAGATAGTCTTGAACTAGAAAAGTGGGTACTATTTAAACCATTCATCATTCATAGTGATATTTAGTCACATATTTTTATCTCTGTAATGAAGGCTACTCATCATAAATGCAGTAATCAATTTACAATAAATGTGTAGGAGTAGGAGTCGAGCAAGGATTTCTATCACTGCGTTCAATGTTCCTTCCTTGAGACTTTGAGAATACAGTTATATTCCCAGATCTTGTGTAAAGGTTGAAGCATTTACAATGAATGTGTTTCGTAGTTATGACAAGTGCTGGCTAATGAAAGTTCTGAAGTCATTACCTTAAGAGCAGTCTTTCACTCTCTCTCCCCTCCTACTGGGTAATCAATTAACAGCGTTCTTGGAATTCTGCAGGTGAAATAATTATACCTGTATATTATGAAAGACCTTACCTAGTCCTGTTGAAAGCCGCAGCCCCTTCAAGAACCTCTATTGATGGCTTTTTGCAGATAATTTTCTCAGTGTGTCTAAGACATTGACGGAGAAATATGTGTTCTAATGGCATCACTGGATGCATAATGTCTGACTCTGACAATGTGTCAGACAATGGTGAATAGATGGTTATATTTCTCATCCATCCTGTTTAACCTCTATGGGATCGGTGTCCCGTAAACGGGACGGTTGAGCTAA
This sequence comes from Coregonus lavaretus, assembly GCF_964263955.1. Lineage (NCBI taxonomy): Eukaryota > Metazoa > Chordata > Actinopteri > Salmoniformes > Salmonidae > Coregonus > Coregonus lavaretus. The sequence continues at coordinate 42,017,343 of NC_139991.1, read as the reverse complement.
CGTGCGCTAATGTGATTAGCATGACTGTTTTAAGTAACAGCAGAATTTCCAGGACATAGACATGTCTTATATGGGCAGAAAGCTTAAATTCTTGTTAATCTAACTGCACTGTCCAATTTACAGTAGCTATTACAGTGGGAATATACCATGCTATTGTTGCACAACAACAAAAAAACGTATCACAGCAACTGGTTTGATACATTCACCTCTGAAGGTAAATAATGTACTTACATTCAGTAATCTTGCTCTGATTTGTCATCCTAAGGGTCCCGTCCCAGAGATAAAATGTAGCATAGTTTTGTTCGATAAAATCCATTTTTATATTCAAATGTAGGAACTTGGTTGTACAGTTTGAACCCCTGCTGTCTCTGGCTCCACACCCAACCCGCCCGGCCATCTAGATGTGTGAAAGTTAGTGTATAAGCTAATGATCCATCATGTATGAAATTCCTGGGAGTGTGTAAACTTACATTTTGTATTACTATATCATTTTTGTATGTTCTCTATAGTTATGTACTTGAAAATGTAGTCCAGTATTGCAACGCTTCACTGGATCAATCTGAAACTTTGCACACACACTGCTGCCATCTAGTGGCCAAATTCTAAATTGCGCCTAAACTGCAATATTATATTGTGGCCTTTCTCTTGCATTTCAAATATGATGGAACAAAAATATATATAGAAAAGGCATGTTTTTTTGTTTGTATTATCTTTTACTAGATCTAATGTGTTATATTCTCCTACATTAATTTCACATTTCCACAAACTTCAAAGTGTTTCCTTCAAATGGTATCAAGAATATGCATATCCTGAGCTACAGGCAGTTAGAAATGGGTATGTCATTTTAGGCAGAAATTGAAAAAAAGGGTCCGATCCTTAAGAAGTTAAAGTGGTTTGGTTTTTGAAATATTCACATCTACTTTCTGGGAAGAGAACCTGCTGCAGGACCAGTTGCATCTGTTGGTCAAGCGACTTGGTATTTCTATTCATTTTGAGTTCCCATTGGCACAGTGACTGTAGCCATGATTGACTTAAATGCCTCTCCCATTTTCTCTCTTTTTTTCTGATCTGAAACAAATAAGTACTTAAACGTCGGTTGTCATGGCTTTATGGCAAGAAGCTCATAGTTAGAATAATCTGATTAAAATAAAGCACAATTTTCTCCCCTTGTGAAAGACCCCAATGGGCTTTCTGTGGCCTGCTGCACCTCAGCTGTGAAGAGAGCGGTTGGGAAGAGATTTTACAGGTTGGGAATGGCCAGCAACACTGTTGCCTGGTCAGCCCACAAAAAAACATTCCTTCATCCATGCACTTCAAAGGCAGTGAGAAGGAGGGTTTTCTGAAGTTTTGGGCAGCCAGATGCTCATGGCTTCTCACTGACACTGATTGATTGTCCTGGTAGCAGCAGTAGGCCACAACATTCACCACAGGATTCTGGGTACACAATCAGCCAATGAAAGCAGGCCTTGCTTTGCCTCATCAGTCTCTAGGGCCTGCATTAGTGGATGCTATAGCCACCAACTAGAGTGGCTCAGGAATTCAATAAGTGAATCATAAAATCCGAAAAATACCCTTCAGAGGCTCCTGGAAGAGGATTGCTGTAATTACTTTTCTAGATGTTAAATCGATTGTAAAATATTTTCTTCACTGCCGTTATGTGATTTCTTTATTTCCTCATTCAGCCTGTGCATGGTTATGCCCTTAATCAATTGCATTGTAAACAGCTCAATTATTTTAATTATTACCCTGGTGCCAGTAAGAAAAATGAAAAAGGTTTTCAGATACACCATAAAAGCAGTCATCCAACTCATTGTTTGGCTTTCCTTCTAAGGATTTTCTTCACAATATCCTCTTTCTTACTTTCTGATGCCTGGTATGGGAAAAGAAGGTTGCCATATTTAAGTAATCAGGCATTTTAGTCTGGGCAAACGAACTAAAACAAGTCATTAAGATTTCTCTCACGTACCATCTGCCAAATAAGAAACGTATATCTGTGCTTAGTTAACATGCGTTATTTATAATCTGAGAGGTGTGCTATGTTACTTCCTCTCAGTTATGAATTAGCGGACTCTTTTAAACAGACTTTTACTTGTCAGATATCAGTGTGGTCAGGCCAAAAAGCTGTGAAATGTTTGTTCCTGGTGAAATTTGAAGTGAAATACATCCAAAACGTTCCTAATAATTTGGTCAATATATCCCAACCACAACTCAAATACTAATCATTTCTGTATTACTTTAAACTGTTGGTCTAACTCTAAGGCTGCATTTACATTAGTGCTGAGTGATTTAGTTCTTTTTGAGGTCGGTTCGGTTTTGGTTAGATTATTTTAAAAAAGATCACGGTTTTCGATTACGGTTTCGATTATTTAACAAATGCACTATGCATTATTTCAGTTGAATGCTGTAACAACACAGAATGAAACAATTCATAGAAATCCCATGATGGTAGTGACTGCCCATTACTGCTTATCACTTATTAACCATAATTGATTCACATTACTTTACTTTAATAAAATATTTTTACAATATTTCAGTTGTTGTGTATATTACATTTGTTTTATTTGATGACTTTATTATTTAATTCCAAATCATCATCTCATCTCTATAGAGCTGCTGCCTATGCTGTCTGACAAAATCACAATTTTAGTAGTTCTTCAAAGTAAATAAGGCATACTTTTATAACTGCTGAATACCAACTATCAATCACTGCTGTCTATCCATCTCGATTGCACATTCTTCTGTCTCTTCACTCTCTTGCTCCATGTCTGCCCCACACTTACTTAATGTAGCAGGCATAAAAGAAACACACAGACCGGACAAGTAGGCGCGCAATGGATTATGGTCATTGTAGTTAAATACCATGTTTTCTGCACTAAACTATGTAGAATATTGACCTGTTGGAAACGACAACTCCCTACTACATTGCACAGTTCAGGCTTGAGCTGATTTATCTCTAGAGAAACTGTACAATGTGCTTATTGAGCTCACAGAAAAAAACGAATAAAATGAAATTCAAATAATTGAACCGAAGTCAGTCAATTAGTTATTTAAAAAACGAAAAATAACCGACATTTCGGTTAATCACTCAGCAATAGTTTACACAGGCAGCCCAATTTTGATATTTTTTCACAAATTGGCCTTTTGTCCAATCAGATCAGCTCTTTTATCAATAATTGGGAAAAATATAAGAATCAGTTCAGAAAGTCAACACCAAACCCCTTTAAGTGTCATAACCCCTTATGCTTATTTGTGTACTTTTCACCACGCTTTTCACCCCCTCTAGTTCTGTAGCCTACTAGAAACAATGTATTTTAAGGTTTATAATACTACCAAAGTTGTCTTTGAACTCAAAAAAATTTGCCCAATATACCCGTTACCAATTATCACTCATTTTGATAAATAGCGCTCATGCGCATTTCGTCACTTCGCAATATAAACTTTCTCAGTTTGAAAAAACATCATTTTCTATATCATTCTTATTCGTGTTTATGAATTTACCATGTAAAATTTGACTGTATTATTTCATTTGTTCTAAGTTAGCTCACAGATTTGAGGGTTTGTTAAGAAGAGAAAGAGAGGAGATATTGCGTATTTCTCCATTCTCCTTACAAGCAGGCACATGCACAGATAGGGCTCTAGCTGTGCAGAGCACATGCCCCTTTTCCCTTCCAGGCTCCAAAGTGCCCTTTTGAGTGGTGGTATAATTTCCATGAGGCTGAGAGAAAAATGTGCAGTTTTACAGCAAATGTCCTGTCACTCTAAACTATTTTGACATGAATTATGACGTGTTCATATCCTATCTGGGGAGGGGGCTATGTCATAAGCCCTCAAAGTTCCAGAATGGGGTGAAAATGGCAGCCATATTGGTCAGGGATAAATCCAAACCAGTCTAATTGGAATTAATGTCAGTAGAGGCATAATCCTGATTTTACTTATGCAGGAAAATAAAACAAAACCATGTGATATATCAGAAATTGTGTAATATATTTATTGTCAACCTAAAATATTGTCATATCATCATAAATACAGTTTATACGGGTTTTATACCAATTTTCTGTATACATAGCCTCTAAAATTGTGACTAGGTGTGAATGAAGGAGTCAAGCGCAGGAGGTAAAATACCGAAATCCAGAGTTTATACCATTTACATAAATCAAATGCCCAAAGCGTCAAACGAAACTATTACAAGGGAAAACATCCACCTTGGCATAAACACAGTGAATAGTACCTCAACCGAGCTACACGCTCTCACAACAAACAATCACTCACAAAGACAAGTGGAACAGAGGGAACACTTATACACATACTAATTAGGGGAATGAGCACCAGGTGTGTGTGATTGACAAGACATGACAAGTGGAGTGATGAGAATGGGATCGGCAGTAGCTAGTACTTCCGGTGACGACGAACGCCGAAGCCTGCCCGAACCAGGAGGGGGGGCAGCCTCGGCGGAAGTCGTGACAAAAATAAATGTAAACAGACCATAAATGTCTAAAAAAATATATATTGGAAAGCTGAGAGTGCTATTATATAATATCAGTACTTGTTAGATTTACAACTTGTCTAAATCCTATCATCTACTGATTTCAGCCAGTGTATGGCTGTGGATTGACTGCATTGTTTGAATGGAATGTTGGCATATTGGCAGTTAATTTGAAAATAATTATGGAATCAGTCCTCTAAAACTGTCTGGCTAGCTAGCTAACAAACAGTGCAGATAAATTCTTCAAATTCATTATTTTACACAATATCTTATCACAGCACTGGCAAACCATGGTTGACCAACTCCCTGACCTTTATCCCATCATAAGAAGGTTCATGTCCATTCTAGTATTCTAATTCCTAATTCTATTGGGCCAACCTCCAGGGGGCCCCCAACCCCAAGAAATCTAAATATATACAGGTAAAAGTCAGTAAATTAGAATATTTTGAAAAACTTGATTTATTTCAGTAATTGCATTCAAAAGGTGTAACTTGTACATTATATTTATTCATTGCACACAGACTGATGCATTCAAATGTTTATTTCATTTAATTTTGATGATTTGAAGTGGCAACAAATGAAAATCCAAAATTCCGTGTGTCACAAAATTAGAATATTGTGTAAGGGTTACATTTTGAAGACACCTGGTGCCACAAAATAATCAGCTGATTAACTCAAAACACCTGCAAAGGGCTTTAAATGGTCTCTCAGTCCAGTTCTGAAGCCTACACAAACATGGGGAAGACTTCAGATTTGACAGCTGTCCAAAAGGCGACCATCGACACATTGCACAAGGAGGGAAAGACACAAAAGGTTATTGCAGAAGAGGCTGGCTGTTCTCAGAGCTCTGTGTCCAAACACATTAATAGAGAGGCAAAGGGAAGGAAAAACTGTGGTCAGAAAAAGTGTACAAGCGATAGGGATCACCGCGCCCTAGTCAAGATTGTGAAAAAAAACCCATTCAAAAATGTGGGGGAGATTCACAAGGAGTGGACAGCTGCTGGAGTCAGGGCTTCAAGATCCACCACCAAGAGACGCTTGAAAGACATGGGTTTCAACTGCCGCATACCTCGTGTCAAGCCACTGTTGACCAAGAAACAGCGCGAAAAGCGTCTCACCTGGGCTAAGGAAAAAAAGAGCTGGACTGCTGCTGAGTGGTCTAAAGTCATGTTTTCTGACGAAAGCAAATTTTGCATTTCCTTTGGAAATCGAGGTCCCAGAGTCTGGAGGAAGACAGGAGAGGCACAGGATCCACGTTGCCTGAAGTCTAGTGTAAAGTTTCCACCATCAGTGATGGTTTGGGGTGCCATGTCATCTGCTGGTGTCGGTCCACTCTGTTTCCTGAGATCAAGGGTCAACGCAGCCGTCTACCAGCAAGTTTTAGAGCACTTCATGCTTCCTGCTGCTGACCTGCTCTATGGAGATGGAGATTTCAGGTTCCAACAGGACTTGGCGCCTGCACACAGCGCAAAATCTACCCGTGCCTGGTTTACGGACCATGGTATTTCTGTTCTAAATTGGCCAGCCAACTCCCCTGACCTTAGCCCCATAGAAAATCTGTGGGGTATTGTGAAAAGGAAGATGCAGAATGCCAGACCCAACAACGCAGAAGAGTTGAAGGCCACTATCAGAGCAACCTGGGCTCTCATAACACCTGAGCAGTGCCAGAAACTCATCGACTCCATGCCACGCCGCATTAATGCAGTAATTGAGGCAAAAGGAGCTCCAACCAAGTATTGAGTATTGTACATGCTCATATTTTTCATTTTCATACTTTTCAGTTGGCCAACATTTCTAAAAAATCCCTTTTTTGTATTAGCCTTAAGTAATATTCTAATTTTGTGACACACGGAATTTTGGATTTTCATTTGTTGCCACTTCAAATCATCAAAATTAAATGAAATAAACATTTGAATGCATCAGTCTGTGTGCAATGAATAAATATAATGTACAAGTTACACCTTTTGAATGCAATTACTGAAATAAATCAAGTTTTTCAAAATATTCTAATTTACTGACTTTTACCTGTATATATATATATACACACACTGCTCAAAAAAATAAAGGGAACACTTAAACAACACAATGTAACTCCAAGTCAATCACACTTCTGTGAAATCAAACTGTCCACTTAGGAAGCAACACTGATTGACAATAAATGTCACATGCTGTTGTGCAAATGGAATAGACAACAGGTGGAAATTATAGGCAATTAGCAAGACACCCCAATAAAGGAATGGTTCTGCAGGTGGTGACCACAGACCACTTCTCAGTTCCTATGCTTCCTGGCTGATGTTTTGGTCACTTTTGAATGCTGGCGGTGCTTTCACTCTAGTGGTAGCATGAGACGGAGTCTACAACCCACACAAGTGGCTCAGGTAGTGCAGCTCATCCAGGATGGCACATCAATGTGAGCTGTGGCAAGAAGGTTTGCTGTGTCTGTCAGCGTAGTGTCCAGAGCATGGAGGCGCTACCAGGAGACAGGCCAGTACATCAGGAGATGTGGAGGAGGCCGTAGGAGGGCAACAACCCAGCAGCAGGACCGCTACCTCCGCCTTTGTGCAAGGAGGAGCAGGAGGAGCACTGCCAGAGCCCTGCAAAATGACCTCCAGCAGGCCACAAATGTGCATGTGTCTGCTCAAACAGTCAGAAACAGACTCCATGAGGGTGGTATGAGGGCCCGACGTCCACAGGTGGAGGTTGTGCTTACAGCCCAACACCGTGCAGGACGTTTGGCATTTGCCAGAGAACACCAAGATTGGCAAATTCGCCACTGGCGCCCTGTGCTCTTCACAGATGAAAGCAGGTTCACACTGAGCACATGTGACAGACGTGACAGAGTCTGGAGACGCCGTGGAGAACGTTCTGCTGCCTGCAACATCCTCCAGCATGACCGGTTTGGCGGTGGGTCAGTCATGGTGTGGGGTGGCATTTCTTTGGGGGGCCGCACAGCCCTCCATGTGCTCGCCAGAGGTAGCCTGACTGCCATTAGGTACTGAGATGATATCCTCAGACCCCTTGTGAGACCATATGCTGGTGCGGTTGGCCCTGGGTTCCTCCTAATGCAAGACAATGCTAGACCTCATGTGGCTGGAGTGTGTCAGCAGTTCCTGCAAGAGGAAGGCATTGATGCTATGGACTGGCCCGCCCGTTCCCCAGACCTGAATCCAATTGAGCACATCTGGGACATCATGTCTCGCTCCATCCACCAACGCCACATTGCACCATAGACTGTCCAGGAGTTGGCGGATGCTTTAGTCCAGGTCTGGGAGGAGATCCCTCAGGAGACCATCCGCCACCTCATCAGGAGCATGCCCAGGCGTTGTAGGGAGGTCATACAGGCACGTGGAGGCCACACACACTACTGAGCCTCATTTTGACTTGTTTTAAGGACATTACATCAAAGTTGGATCAGCCTGTAGTGTGGTTTTCCACTTAAATTTTGAGGGTGACTCCAAATCCAGACCTCCATGGGTTGATACATTTGATTTCCATTGATAATTTTTGTGTGATTTTGTTGTCAGCACATTCAACTATGTAAAGAAAAAAGTATTTAATAAGATTATTTCATTCATTCAGATCTAGGATGTGTTGTTTAAGTGTTCCCTTTATTTTTATGAGCAGTGTATATACATTTTGGGGGTTGGGCACCCCCAAAGCCTGTGGGCCCCCCCGCCTTGCATGGGCTGTGGGGGTTTGTGGTACGCCAGTGACCCCCACCCAGTCAGTTGGTTGTGCCTGTTGACCTGCCCTGTACGGAGCTTGCGTGTGCCCGGTTGCGCCTTTTTCCTAGTCTGCCCTGTACAGAGATTGGTGCTTGCGTGTATGCCCGGTTGCGCCTTTTTCCCAGTCTGCCCTGTACAGAGATTGCGCACACCCGGTATCCAAACATACATGGCTTGAGAGATGCTGTCGCCGATCAAATGTGTAGTGTGTAGCTAGCTACTTAGTTAAAATATCAACAGTACTGCCACAGCAGCATAACATTTGACTAACACTTGATAACACTTGATTTAGCCTACATCATCATCAATATTCGGTCTGGTTGGCTGATACATGCAGCAGAGAGAGACAGAAAGACAGAAAGGTAAATCACAATCAGTAAAAGAAATCGAGCTAGCTAACTAGCAGATTTACATGAATCATCAACATCAATGATCAGCTGATAGCCCACCGTCTTTTCCCAATGTCAATCATGTCTTTAGGAGGCACTGTAAATAGCTTGCTTAAAATTTGTGATGATGAGTGAGTGTGTTGTTGCATAAATAAATAGGCCTACTGCATGGGCAGTGACACAGTATCATTATGTTTTGCAGCAGGTGTGCAGATGAAATTATATGTCTCCATCTGTATCTTGAACAACCTGATATGTTTGCCAATAGGTCCCCCCACCACCTCAGCCCCAGGTCATACCAAAACCAACTGACTGGTCCCTCCACTCCTCATACTCACCATCCCACTGGCTTATCCCTAAAGACCAGCACACCTCTGAGTCATCCCAGTCACACTCCTGTAGTAAACGCAGACCACCACCCAGGTAAATGACACCTACTAACTACAGGTACATCAAATATGTTTCACTGCATTCATCTATTAGGTGCTAATGTACTAAATTGAAGATATCCTTCCCTGGAATGTCAAAAGTGACAGCAGATCAGGTTGGTAATGCATCACAGAGATCTGCATAGAATTACACCTGCGCCTACAGGATGGCATAGCTTTTTGACTGTGGAAATGTGCCTGTGGAAAGAAAACAATGGTACAATTCCTCAGGGAAATTCCTACTCTGAAATGAGAGACTGTTCGTTTTATTGGGAGAAAGTCTATCAAATAATTGTGTGGGTGGTTTGACATTCTGTTATGACAGATACTCTCAGATATAGGATGATCATGGCTTAATGCTATCTGTTGTGCAGCAGGTGGCTGATGTTTTTCTATGTAGGAAAGAAGAAGCAGCTTTACTCTCTGGATCATAGCTGAAAATAGATAGCACATTTTCCCCACTGGACTTGCCAGCAGCACTTGATGTTGACAAGGTGTTCATGCTGTGCACCGTTTCTGTTGTTTTGATAAGAACAATGCTTCAAACTACTCAAAGCACAGTTCTGTAGTATCAGATTAATAGAGTAATAGTGCTTCAATAAGGTACCATGGTGGTTGTAATGGTTTTATTTTTATCTATACCATATTTATTTGTGTATATGAATATCAAGATATGAAGCCAATGTGCTTGTGGAAGAAGTAACAATGAATAAAGTTGAAAAGAGCGAAACACCAGAGAAGGAAAACAGATTCCTCAGTCTCCCCCTTCATCTATTCGTAAAATGTAAATAACTAGAGGTACCTGTTATTTTCCTCCTCAGGTTTTAGTGGTCAGATCCAAATGGTGTACTCTCCATCATACAACAATGATACACACAAATCCACCAAGCAGACCAACTCCTGTCACCTGATGCAAACCCCAGTGTTTGATGACAGCCTTGCTCCAACATTTACCACTCAGAATGGACTAGACATCTCCCAAAGAGCTCTGTCGTCTGGGCTCACAGGTAATAAAGAGACAAAGTACAATTACAGTATAGTACGGATAAACATGCAGTCATTTGCATCTATCGTATAACAAGGACTCTCTGTGTGTGTTGCATCCACAGTAAATGACCTGCAGGGTGCGTCACAGGATCTGCCAGTGCCAGTGATGTCAGAGGACGCTTATCTACATGTCAGTGCGGTGGACCATTG